>NC_054713.1:45247927-45280427 GCF_016097555.1 Gigantopelta aegis | reverse complement strand
AGGAGGTTCCCCAAACACATTACCTGTTCTCACCACCTTTAATATTTGCCTATCACCCATAGTACAACTCATAAACAATGTCAGTGCCCACTCCCCCGTATTGTATATGATATTAAATCTAGCCACCGCTGCTCGAACACTGTAAGACGATCGTCCATTTCAGTTAATATCAGAGAACATGGACGTTATACACTATTATATGTGATATTAAATCTAGCCACCGCTGCTCGAACACTGTAAGACGATCATTTCAGTTAATATCAGAGAACATGGACGTTATACACTATTATATATGATATTAAATCTAGCCACCACTGCTCGAATACTGTAAGACGATCGTCCATTTCAGTTAACATCGGAGAACATGGACGTTATACACTATTATATATGATATTAAATCTAGCCACCGCTAAGACGATCGTCCATTTCAGTTAATATCAGAGAACACGGACGTTATACACTATTATATATGATATTAAATCTAGCCACCGCTGCTCGAACACTCTAAGACGATCGTCCATTTCAGTTAATATCAGAGAACACGGACGTTATACACTATTATATATGATATTAAATCTAGCCACCGCTGCTCGAACACTGTAAGACGATCATCCATTTCAGTTAATATCAGAGAGCATGGACGTTATACACTATTATATATGATATTAAATCTAGCCACCGCTGCTCGAACACTGTAAGACGATCGTCCATTTCAGTTAATATCAGAGAACATGGACGTTATACACTATTATATATGATATTAAATCTAGCCACCGCTGCTCGAACACTGTAAGACGATCGTCCATTTCAGTTAATATCAGAGAACATGGACGTTATACACTATGTATGCCTCATATTCATTCTTGAATCTAAAACATGCTATCCGCAAACTCATAAACCTTTACTGTTCAAAGCATGGAGTTTTAAACATTTTATTTCTCAAATTTAAAAAATAAGGATAACAAAAACACTTTGTATCAGTGACAATTTTATCTAAAGTATTTGTAAATATTATTTCCATACACCTACATCACTACATGCCGATGATATTTGTACTGACACGTTACATTCTTGATAAGGCGACTGGTTAGATTAGACCTACTCTGATGAGCCATTCTCTGAGCACTAGAAACGCGAACAGACAAAGCGTTCGCTTGATGCGCGGTCGGTCTAGGATCAATCCCCGTCGATGGACCCATTGGACTATTTCTCTTTCCAGCCAGTGCTCCACAACTGGTGTAACAAAGGCCGTGGTATGTACTATCCTGTCTGTGGGATGGTGCATATAAAAGATCCCATGCTGTTAATCGAAAAGAGTAGCCTATGAAGTGGCGACAGCGGGTTTTCTCTCTATATCTGTGTGGTCCTTAACCAAATGTCTGACGCCATATAACCTTACATACCATGTGTTGAGTGCGTCGTCAAATTAAAAAAGTTCCTTCCTTCCTCCCCCCCCCCTCTCTCTCTCTCTCTCTCTCTCTCTCTCTCTCTCCTCTCTCTCTCTCTCTCTCTATCTCTCTCTCTCTCTCTGCATGTTTGTGTGCGTATGTAAAAAAGATTAAATATACGTATTTCCATGTTTGTGTATTTAAAACTGCTATCTTGAGTTCTTACATTACAAGAAAAGGTTAAACAATAAGAACAAAATTAAGCCCTTCAAATAAAGAAAGAAATGGTTAATGTGGAGGTTTAGCAAAATTGAACATATTTAAAAAAAGAAAAGATTAATTAACATTTTGTTGAATCCTGTTTCAACCAAGAATTTTATTTATCATACTGACCTGAAATAATTTTTGACCAAGCAATCTCGAGTCCCATATGTAATACAATTTTATATACAAATATACTTCGTGTATTCTTTAATTTAAAAATTAAAACTACAATTTCAATACATTTGTGTGATTTTTCTCTCAATACATATCCTTTTGTGTATAACCGGTATGAGGCAGGTTGAACGCATTTCACCATTGTTATTTGCAATGTATATCACTGATTTAGAAGAAAATATTGTCAATAATTCAGTTGGTGGAGTTGGTTCAGAAATGTTGAAGTTATTTTTATTACTATATGTAGATCATATTTTCTACTGACTTACAATAAAACAGATATGCAAAACAATTGGAATAATCACTAAATGTTTGACATCCAATAGCTGATGATTAATAAATCAATGTACTCTAGTGGTGTAGCTAAACAAAACAAGCTTTTAACTTTCATGCTATAAGATGGCATCTTAAGTTGGTAAACCTGAACCCAATTATCTTTTAGATAGAGTTATATGCAATAAAATATATTTTCAATCAGTCAAATAAATAAATAAATAAAATAAATCAAACCGTACCTTTCCAAATTTCTTAGATTCACTGCAACCCATGATTTTTTAAATTTTACCTCTCCGCATTGAATACCTTTACTCCACAATGGAATGAATCCAAAGTTTGTACATTGTCACAGAATGTAAGATTCTCCAAGTAATCCATGTCCAGTCTGTATCCAAACGGAATATGGAAGTATGTAGGCACATGGGTACCACAAGGTCTATATGTTAGAGAGCGTTTGATAAGTACCCCGATCCAGACAGACCCGATAGAAACACGGGTACTATATATCTCTGTTAGAGTACCCCGATCCAGACAGACCCGATAGAAACACGGGTACTCTAGATCTGTGTTAGATTGTGCAGGAGTCACACGTCACACCTAAAATGAGAAGACTTGTCCGGTAAGCGGTCACTAGCGGTAAGAGATTATTAAGAAACAAAACCAAAACTGTAACACAGGTAATCCAGCGTGCAGAACATTCGTGAATGAGGAGTCACCGACCAGCTTAGGCCATTAGTAAACTGATATTAATAAAGCAGAGGCGGATCCGAAGAAAGGCGGCGGGGGAGGGGGCGATTGACTCGTATCCCTAAATATATCCATGTGTCTGTTTTTCTGGCTTTCGAAAAAATCTTTGGGTTGTCATTTTCACGAGTTGGCTAATGTGCCGTTTTCCCCTTAATCACCCCTTTCCCCAAATATTTTCTGGATCCGCCCCTGTAGAGGAATTATGTATGTATGAAACACCAAACCCTTTCCGCCAGTTTAGAAGAATCAGTAGATTTTATTAATTATTTGTTTATTTTCAAAAATGCTTTCCTGTGTGTCTAAAGATTACCAAATGTTTGACATCCAGTAGCCGGTGAGTAATAAATCAATGTGCTCCAGTAGTGTCGTTAAACAAAACAAACTTTATCTTTTTTATTATTTCCTGTCTGTCTGTGGCTTTAAACCTGTATTTACCTGTCTATATATCCGTCTGTCTGTGGCTTTAAACCTGTATTTACCTGTCTATATATCTGTCTGTCTGTGGCTTTAAACCTGTATTTACCTGTCTATATATCCGTCTGTCTGTGGCTTTAAACCTGTATTTACCTGTCTATATATCTGTCTGTCTGTGGCTTTAAACCTGTATTTACCTGTTTATATATCTGTCTGTCTGTGGCTTTAAACCTGTATTTACCTGTCTATATATCTGTCTGTCTGTGTCTTTAAACCTGTATTTACCTGTCTACATATCTGTCTGTCTGTGGCTTTAAACCTGTATTTACCTGTCTATATATCTGTCTGTCTGTGGCTTTAAACCTGTATTTACCTGTCTACATATCTGTCTGTCTGTGGCTTTAAACCTGTATTTACCTGTCTATATATCTGTCTGTCTGTGTCTATCTGTCTAAATATTAACATGATTGGTATATCAAACGACGTGGTGTGTGCTACCTTGCGTTTTCGAAAGCTCTTAGAAATGATCCCTTGCTGCTGATGGGAAACTGTTTCCACCGAAGACTATGCGTCACAATTACCAAAGGCTTGACATCCAATGATAAATTAACCAATGTGCTCTATTGTTGTCGTTATACAAAACAAACTATTTAACTTTTAGTTTACTAATTTATTTTTTATTCATTCATTTATTCATTGTGTTATTTAATAATAATGAACGAGAAAATGATCTACCCCCCCCCCCCCCCCCCCCCCCCCCCATATCCCCACACAAATATATGACCGAATCTAAAGAAGGATTATATTCCTGAGGTGGGTAACAATAAACAATATTACTTCTATGACCTACCTTTTATGCCACCTTGTTGAGAGTTCGGGTCTAACATACGGATAATAAGATCTAACCCTTACAACCACTCTAGTAATAACGCGTGACGTAATACCAGTCATTATCCTTCATTCATTGGTGTATTAGCAAACAGACTGTACGTCTGTTAGTAATTCCACTCCACCCTTGTAGAAGGGGACCCTGTCGAAAATGTGTTTATCGGTAGGAATACAATTACAATGGTGCAGTCAACGCGGCAAAAGCAAGCCGTAATAATATTTTACATATATTTTGTATTTTTTTACTAATTCATTTGCACATAAACTGAATTATAACAGGAGTAAGTTAATTAATTTTATATTAAAATGCGAGTCCGTCAATGGTGATCTATCAACGACCTACCACACCACAGGCGAATGCTCTACCACTGAGCTACATCCCACTACAAGAAAGACACAGACAGAGAATTACCAGAACAGACAAACAAACCGCTATCAGACATCCAGACAGACAGTCAGTCATACAGACAGACAAACATACATACAATTATCAAAACAGACATTCGGGCAGACATACAGACAATTAGTTATCAAAACAGACTTTCAAAGTCAAATAGACAGACAGCCAGTTATCAAAACAGACATTCAGATATTCAGACCGTTATTAAAACAGACATTCAGATATTCAGACAGTTATTAAAACAGACATTCAGATATTCAGACAGTTATTAAAACAGACATTCAGGCAGGCAGACATACAGTTATTAAAACAGTCTTTGACACACACACACACACACACACACATACGTATACACATACACATACACATACACATACACATACACATACACATACACATACACATACACATACACAGGCTAGGTTTTGGCCGAATTAAACGAAAATGCCAGATGCCAGAATCTGAATAATATTTATTTATATTAGTATTACTGCCAAACAATATAGAGATCGAGGGTTGCAAACGAATCACTACGCATTTATGTATTACAACTAATTCTGTGGAAAGAATGATGGAAATACCTGGTAAAAGGCCTCAGGTCAGCACATTTTGCCCGAATATCTCTATCGTTTTTGCCCGAATTCGACAATTTTCTCCAGCACCCCCCCCCCCCCCCCCCCCTCCTTGTTCCCTGTCTCGTACGCTTATGCACGCATCTGGCAGCAAGTTATATAGTCCAGTGGTAGTGTACAAGTTCGCTTGTGGTATGATATGGCAGAACAAAGACAATTTTTTTTTAATGATGTGTACTGATGTTAGAATACATGGCTAAAACGAGAAATAGCCCAATTGGCCCACCGACAGGGTTCGACCCCGCATCAAGCGAGCGGTTTACAACTGGGCTACATCCCGCCTCTGATCCAGTACGAAATGAAAGATTAAATATGAAGAAAAGGCAGACTTAATGTTGGCAGCCTAGGCTTAACAAAACCATAAACCTAACCTAAAACGATGGGTCAAACTTCCAAATGCATTTTTGTTTTGTTTTTGTGTGTGCTGGGCTGTTTTTAAGTCAAAATAGTCTCGGTCAAGGTGTTGTAAAAGCATCAGATTATATACAAAAATTAATCTTGAAAGGTAGTATTTATATTTATGGATCATAGTTTGGTTGGTATGTTGCATCTGAATATATAGGCCTATTTTTTAATCACATGTATACGTTAACTTTGTCGCCTATGGGATTTTATTCGGTATAGTACAACCAATATGAGTCTTGTCGACTGAGACTCTCAAATTGTAAACTGGAAGCGTAGTAACGAACCGATACCAGTTAATAATGTGAAGACTATATTTTCTTGTTGAATGCATTAGTTTTAATTTTCAGACAAAATTACTAGGTATTGGTGTATGTTTTCACATACATAATTTCTTACCGTTAATACGCTTTGTTATATATATATGATTAATGACGTTAGTAATAACAAATTGCTCTGCCCATTCACATAGTTGCACTTTGACCCAACTATCATTCAATGGTGTAACGTATTACCGTGATGACGTATAATCGAAAATGTACAAAAGCAACGACAGAAATAAAATATACTGAAGCATTGATTATGCCAGTTCGTACTTGCTATATGGTAATGTTTCCCGCACCACCAGCCCAGTGCCCAATACATTTTGAATTCTTTAACAAGTTAACATTAACTTTATTGTGGTGACAGGAGGGCGTGATGTAGCCCAGTGGTAAAGCACTTGCTTAATGCGTGGTCGCTTTGTGATGGAACCCCGTTGGGCCCATTGGGCTATTTCTTGCTCTAGCCAGTGCACCACGACTGGTACATCAAAGGCCATGGTATGTGTTATCCTGTCTGTGGGATGGTGCATATAAAAGATCCCTCGGTGCTAATCGGAAAGAGTAGCCCATGAAGTGACAACAGCAGGTTTCCTCACTCAATATCTGTGTGGTCCTTAATCATATGTCATATAACCGTAAATAAAATGTGTTTCAAGTGAGTCGTTAAATAAAACATTTCCTTCCTTCTTGTGTCAATCACCGAAATCAGTCTTAAAGCAATTCAACCAAAAACCAACTCCCCACAAACTATATAGCGGGGCTCAAACTAAACAACTGCAGCTGTGCAGTCGGTGAGATACAAATTGACGTCGGTCGGAGGTGTCACTAATGGCACTTTTGTGCCTCTTGGAAAAACAATACTGCTGTCGGTAAAGCTCCTCACGGATGGAAAAATGTATAAACTTGTCTGAACATTATCTGCCAGTATTTAACACTGCTGTTTGGGTCCTGGTTGGAATTAATGTTGTTTAGTTAGTACCACTCGATGGAACGAGTCATGCACATACCCTGTATTGTTGTATAATATACATTCTCACCTCTCCCCCACCTACCACCCCTTTTACGTTCGGCCATCCGTTTTATTTTTCTACGCCCCTCTTATTTTTCTATGCCCCTCTTATTTTTCCACATCCTACTATAATTTACAACACTAGGCTCCGCAATTTCAAAATGCACACTTTTTTCACAATGGAAATCTGATTAGTCTGCACATTTGACATCAAATTAAACAAGCCGCTGTGTGTACATCTGACAAAAAACTTAAGTAGCTTACGACAGTTACTGAACATTATGTAATTTAACATTATTTTTAACAGCCTCTATTGTGTCCCATAACAGTATCTATTTGTATGTTTGAAATGCATAGTGAGCAATGAAAACGTTTAATTTTTATCGTTTTGGCAATCTCTGACCGGAAAACCCCCCACTTATTTGGTGCCAAATTTGTCACGTGATCAGAACGGTCATTCTGTCTTTTGTGTCCACTGACTCTCTTCTGATATTTTGTCCACAATTTAATTAGTGGTAATTGGTGATTTTTGTTACTGTCATTTATTTAATCAGCAATTTCTAATAAAGTATTAGAAACTTTTAAGTTTGTAAGGGATATCGCCGCTGATAAAACCCCTCAGAAGTGGTAGTGTTGATCATTAAAATTATTTATCTTTGGTGCCAAATAATATGTACACCGCCTTTACAAAAACGAAACTACTTTATTAGCTAGCAATATTATATCAATGTGATCGATTCATTAAAAAAAGAAATAAAAAGAACAGTAAAATATTATCACACATTAGGGGATCATTTAAAAAAATTAAAATTATGTTTTAGATAGTTTGAAAAATTTATTAAAAATAATATTAAAAAACTTTGATCAGTTTGCCATTTGAAACGAATGCCTGTGAATGTTGGACTGTCAATATTTCTGGTTCAATTACATACATGTAAAAGTTTAGTCTGCTGGTACATCATACCAACTTTTTTGTATCAGATACTGACAGACAAAATAAGGGGTAGGTCTTTTCACAAAGTTAACCAACACACAACAATATACAGTGACCAAGCTCTCTATTTTCACAAAGTTAACCAACACACAACAATATACAGTGACCAAGCTCTCCATTTTCACAAAGTTAACCAACACACAACAATATACAGTGACCAAGCTCTCCATTTTCACAAAGTTAACCAACACACAACAATATACAGTGACCAAGCTCTCCATTTTCACAAAGTTAACCAACACACAACAATATACAGTGACCAAGCTCTCCATTTTCACAAAGTTAACCAACACACAACAATATACAGTGACCAAGCTCTCCATTTTCACAAAGTTAACCAACACACAACAATATACAGTGACCAAGCTCTCCATTTTCGTTAATTATAATTTTTAAATATTTGATTTTGCTTTTCTGATTTTAAAAATTTAAACTGCTACTAACTAGTCAATGAAATTTATAATTAATTCTTGTTTATTGACATAAATTGAAGAAATAAGACTACAAGTACAAGCAGAAAAATAACATGTCAGTTTTTAAAACATTGCCGTCGGCAGACTACAAAATGTCGTTGGTGGGTCGTTTCACCCACGGCAGTTTAAAGGGACACACCCTAGTTACGGCTGTTTGTTAACCATTACGGCGTTGTTTTTCGCTATTAAACCCCATATTTCACAAATAAAATTGCACTTTACTTACATTTTATTATTTAGAATACACATTTCCATTCACCTGAAGTGCTTTTTGGTAATCCTGATGTTTGTAAAACCACGAAATGCATTTTTTGCATTTTTTTACAAGACGTGCTGTCGAGAAAAACCCGTTAAGCAAGCGAGGTCCAATCTATTTTTAGAGGGAATTTTCCTGTGTAAACGTCACAGATGTTGGTGTACCACGTGACCGTTATCATTTTGGTTCGGTTTGTTTTCTCGTGCATGGTTCGCGCAATCAACATCCGATTTGTTGTTGTTCATTTGTGATATTTTTCTTCACAGTTCGTGAACATTTTCAGTAACAATAAAGTTCAGACAAGTAAGTGTCTCAATACAAAACGTTACAAACCCTTAAAACCAATAATTTTGCTAAGTCTTACGATATCTGGAGAGGGGATACAACCAGGACAGGACAGAACAGTTGGAACATGTCCAGGAGAGGTGAAAAGAACGCACCCCAAGTCTGTGCACACTCTGTGAAATTTGTCGTGACGTAGGCATTGTTGTGCTTCGAGCGACATCTACCGGTGACATCAGAATACTAACTTTCAAAATTATTTCAAGCAATTGGGACATGGGGATTCCCATGTATTTATCGATATAAAACCTGCTTTTTCACTCCATTTGATAAAAACATGATCTAAGTGTGTTACAGGTTTGTAGATTAACCAAATTATAATTTATTTTCGCTGGATGGAACTAGGGTGTGCGGCTTTAAAAAACACACAATTGCCTTGGGTGATAAATTCTTAATTTCGAGCCCTGTATAGTTAACTTGCCCCCAAAAGGTTACCAACTCGCCCTTATATTTGGTTAACCTGACACAATCCCACTTTACTGTCCTAGTGTCTTCACTAGAAGTTTGGCTAATTTACATGTATATGACATACTGAACACTTTATTACTATTTCTACCATTCAGATGAGCACTAAATAACAACTATCTCTTTGTTGACATTGATATACCGGTGCTTTAGGACCGAGTTGCGTATGCCCATTGAAACAGATCTCATATGCCAAGTACAATACTAACGCCTGTTGGCCAATCCCCAGACTGCTACTGTTTTTGAAGGGCAATAAATATTGTTTAAACCAAGTACAATGCAATAGTAGACGTCCATATTTAACATCTTTACAATTATGGACAGTAAGATGGGATTCGGGCGAGTTCACCAAACACTGGGCCAAGTTGTTAAACTTTTGGCTGGCGAGTTGATAAACAGTTTGGGGTGAGTTGGTTTTTGGGGAGAATTGACTAAACAGTTTGGGGAGAGTTGACTAAACAGTTTGGGGAGAGTTGACTAAACAGTTTGGGCCGAGTTGACAAAACAGTTTGGTGTGAGTTGACTAAACAGTTTGGGGAGAGTTGACTAAACAGTTTGGGGTGAGTTGGTTTTTGGGTGAATTGACTAAACGGTTTGGGGTGAGTTGACTAAAAAGTTTGGGGTGAGTTGGTTTTGGGGAGAGTTGACTAAACAGTTTGGGGTGAGTTGGTTTTGGGGAGAGTTGACTAAAAAGTTTGGGGTGAGTTGGTTTTTGGGTGAATTGACTAAACGGTTTGGGGTGAGTTGACTAAAAAGTTTGGGCAGAGTTGACAAAACAGTTTGGGGTGAGTTGACTAAACAGTTTGGGGTGAGTTGACTAAACAGTTTGGGGTGAGTTGACTAAACGGTTTGGGGTGAGTTGACTAAAAAGTTTGGGGTGAGTTGGTTTTGGGGAGAGTTGACTAAACAGTTTGGGGTGAGTTGGTTTTGGGGAGAGTTGACTAAACAGTTTGGGGTGAATTGGTTTTGGGGTGAGTTGACTAAACAGTTTGGGGTGAGTTGGTTTTGGGGAGAGTTGACTAAACAGTGTAGGGAGAGTTGACTAACAGTTTGGAGAGAGTTGACTAAACAGTTTGGGGGTTGACCTGCTCCCTTACAACATACAGTTTACTAAAATGTGATGAAAAATCTGGTATTTCATGGATACAGCTTCATTCTTTCACTATAAAGCACACAACAATACACTTTATTCTTCTTCTGCGGGTGGGACGTGGCTCAGTGATACAGCGCTAGTCTGATGCGCGATTGATCCTTCCTTCCTTCTACTACCCAAAGCCATGCTCAGACTTCCAGTCCTGTTCTCAGCAGGAAGTCTGCTGTCTGTCGAAGGGTCACCACCAGTCCCCAAAGTTTCTCTTTGAGGTCCACGGGATACCGCCAGGTTTCTAGTCTCAAAGTGTTATATGATGGGCCAATACATTTTGAATATTCGGAAATACTTCTATATTCCCCAACCTCTCCCCCGCAATTAGCTACACGTAGCACTGCTGTTATAATTATTTTGTTGATGTCAGATTCAGGGTAGTAATTTTAAAAACTGTTTTTTTTCTGTTTGAATTACAGGATCTTCCAGACACCTTCCAACTATGGCTTCGAGGGGTCAGAGTGAGACGACCAAACTCAAACAGAACATGGAGGAACAGCTGGATAGACTCGTTCAGCAGCTTGCCGATCTAGAAGAATGCAGGTGTTACTCTGTCGTAGCGATGATACGTTATTTTTATCAGGGTGGGATGTGTTACTCTGTTGTAGCGATGATACATTATTTTTATCAGGGTGGGAGGTGTTACTCTGTCATAGCGGTATGTTATTTTTATTAGGTTGAGAGGTGTTACTCTGTCGTAGCGATGATACGTTATTTTTATCAGGGTGGGATGTGTTACTCTGTCATAGTGATGATATGTTATTTTTATCAGGGTGGGAGGTGTTACTCTGTCATAGCTATGATACGTTATTTTTATCAGGGTGGCAGGTGCTACTCTGTCATAGCGATGATACGTTATTTTTATCAGGGTGGGAGGTGTTACTCTGTCGTAGTGATGATGTTATTTTTATCAGGGTCGAGGGGTTACTCTGTCATAGCGATGATACGTTATTTTTATCAGGGTGGGATGTGTTACTCTGTCGTAGTGATGATACGTTATTTTTATCAGGGTGGGAGGTGTTACTCTGTCGTAGTATGATACGTTATTTTTATCAGGGTGGGAGGTGTTACTCTGTCGTAGCTATGATACGTTATTTTTATCAGGGTGGGAGGTGTTACTCTGTCGTAGCGATGATACGTTATTTTTATCAGGGTGGCAGGTGCTACTCTGTCGTAGCGATGATACGTTATTTTTATCAGGGTGGCAGGTGCTACTCTGTCGTAGCGATGATACGTTATTTTTATCAGGGTGGGAGGTGCTACTCTGTCGTAGCGATGATACGTTATTTTTCATCAGGTGCTACTCTGGGAGGTGCTACTCTGTCGTAGCGATGATACGTTATTTTTATCAGGGTGGGAGGTGCTACTCTGACGTAGCGATGATACGTTATTTTTATCAGGGTGGGAGGTGCTACTCTGACGTAGCGATGATACGTTATTTTTATCAGGGTGGGAGGTGTTACTCTGACGTAGCGATGATACGTTATTTTTATCAGGGTGGGAGGTGTTACTCTGACGTAGCGATGATACGTTATTTTTATCAGGGTGGGAGGTGTTACTCTGTCGTAGCGATGATACGTTATTTTTATCAGGGTGGGAGGCGTTACTCTGTCATATTGATGATACGTTATTTTTATCAGGGTGGCCGGTGAATCGATCTTAGACTGACTGCGCATCAAGCAAGTGCTTTACCACTGGGTGTTGTCCAGCCCTGGACTATATTGCATGCAAGAGGCGGGGCATAGCTCAGTGGTACAGCGCTCATTTGATGCACCGACCGTCTACGATCGGTGGGCCCATTGGGCTATTTCTCGTTCCAGCCAGTGCTCCACAACTGGTGTAACAAAGGCTGTGGTATGTACTATTCCGTCTGTGGGATGGTGCATATTAAAGATCCCTTCCTGTTAATCAAAAAGAGTAGCCCATGAAGTGGCGACAGCGGGTTTCCTCTCTCAGTATCTGTGTGGTTCTTATATATCTGACACCATATAACTGTAAATAAAATGTGTTGAGTGCATTGTTAAATAATGGATGCTGACGAAACATCTCTATTCACTGTATTTGTCTGTTTCAGAGAGGACTTGGATGCTGACGAAACATCTCTATTCACTGTGTATTTGTCTGTGTTTCAGAGAGGACTTGGATGCTGACGAAACATCTCAATTCACTGTGTATGTGTCTGTTTCAGAGAGGACATGGACGCTGACGAAACATCTCAATTCACTGTGTATTTGTCTGTGTTTCAGAGAGGACTTGGATGCTGACGAATATGAAGAAACGAAGAACGAGACGCTGGAGCAGCTGAAGGAGTTCAAGGAATCGTTGGACAGGATGGTGGGGGGTGACCTCAGTCTGGTGGATGAGCTCAACGGGATGCAGCTGGTATGTACGCTCTTCTCACGGTAATCAGAAACTGTCAGGGTCTCCACTCTCTCGTCTGTGATCGGGGGGTGACCTCAGTCTGGTGGACAAGCTCAACGGGATGCAGCTGGTACGTACGCTCTTCTCACGGTAATCAGAAACTGTCAGGGTCTCCACTCTCTCTCTGTGATCGGGGGGTGACCTCAGTCTGGTGGACAAGCTCAACGGGATGCAGCTGGTACGTACGCTCTTCTCACGGTAATCAGAAACTGTCAGAGTCTCCACTCTCTCGTCTGTGATCACCTGATGCATGGTCAGTCTGGTGGACGAGCTCAACAGGATGCAGCTGGTACTGGTACGTACGCTCTTCTTACAGTAATCAGAAACTGTCAGGGTCTCCACTCTCTCGTCTGTGATCACCTGATGCACGGTCAGTCTGGTGGACGAGCTCAACGGGATGCAGCTGGTACGTACGCTCTTCTTACAGTAATCAGAAACTGTCAGGGTCTCCACTCTCTCGTCTGTGATCACTTGATGCACGGTCAGTCTGGTGGACGAGCTCAACGGGATGCAGCTGGTACGTACGCTCTTCTTACAGTAATCAGAAACTGTCAGGGTCTCCACTCTCTCGTCTGTGATCACCTGATGCACGGTCAGTCTGGTGGACGAGCTCAACGGAATGCAGCTGGTACGTACGCTCTTCTTACAGTAATCAGAAACTGTCAGGGTCTCCACTCTCTCGTCTGTGATCATCTGATGCATGGTCAGTCTGGTGGACGAGCTCAACGGGATGCAGCTGGTACTGGTACGTACGCTCTTCTTACAGTAATCAGAAACTGTCAGGGTCTCCACTCTCTCGTCTGTGATCACCTGATGCACGGTCAGTCTGGTGGACGAGCTCAACGGGATGCAGCTGGTACGTACGCTCTTCTTACAGTAATCAGAAACTGTCAGGGTCTCCACTCTCTCGTCTGTGATCACCTGATGCACGGTCAGTCTGGTGGACGAGCTCAACGGGATGCAGCTGGTACGTACGCTCTTCTTACAGTAATCAGAAACTGTCAGGTTCTCCACTCTCGTCTGTGATTGCCTGATGCGAGGTCAGTCAGGGATTGATCCCTGTCAGTGGATCCATTGGACTCTTTCAATACTATGACACCACATGCACACTCACGCCAGCCTATGTCCTTGAAATGGGGCGAGACGTAGTCCAGTGGTAAAGTGCTTGCTTGATGCACATTCGGTTTGTGATCGATCCCCGTCGGTGGGCCCATTGGGCTATTTTTTGTTTCAGGCAGTGCCACCACAATTGGTGTAAAAAGTCCATGGTATGTACTATCCTGTCTGTGGGATGGTACATATAAAAGATGCCTCGTGATACAGAGAGTGTTCATTTATTTCTAGACAGTGGTGAATCTAGTTGTGTCAAAGGGGTGGGGGGTGGGGGTGAAAGCCCTGTGGTAAAGAACTCGCCTGATGAGCGATCAGTCTAGGATTGATCCCATTGGGCCATTTCTCGTTCTAGCTAGTGCACCACAACTGGTATATCAAATGTTGTGGTATGTATTATCCTGTCTGTGGAATGGTGCATATAAAAGATACCTTGCTACTAATGGGAAAATTTAGCTGTTTCCTCTGTCACACTTTATGTAAAAATTATCAAAATGTTTGACATCCACTAGCCGATTATTAACAAATCAGTGTACTCTAGTGGTGTCGTTAAACAAAACAAACTTATCTTTATTTCCAGGCCATACAGGCAGCTATCAGCAAGGCGTTTCAGACGCCGGAAGTCATACGACTGTTTGCCAAGAAACAGCCCGGCCAGCTTAGACAGAGACTGTCGGAGGTGAGTAGTCCATCCACCCCTTCAGTGCTTCATTCATTCATGTATCTCTCTGTCCATACCTTCATCTTTTCATCCACCCCTTCAGTGCTTCATTCATTCATGTATCTCTCTGTCCATACCTTCATCTTTCCATCCATCCGTTCAGTGCTTCATTCATTCATGTATCTCTCTGTCCATACCTTCATCTTTTCATCCACCCCTTCAGTGCTTCATTCATTCATGTATCTCTCTGTCCATACCTTCATCTTTTCATCCATCCCTTCAGTGCTTCATTCATTCATGTATCTCTGTCCATACCTTCATCTTTTCATCCATCCCTTCATTCATTCATACATCCGTCTATCCATTCCTTCATCTTTTCATCCATCCCTTCAGTGCTTCATTCATTCATGTATCTCTCTGTCCATACCTTCATCTTTTCATCCATCCCTTCATTCATTCATACATCCGTCTATCCATTCCTTCATCTTTTCATCCACCCCTTCAGTGCTTCATTCATTCATGTATCTCTCTGTCCATACCTTCATCTTTTCATCCGCCCGTTCAGTGCTTCATTCATTCATGTATCTCTCTGTCCATCCCTTCATCTTTTCATCCATCCCTTCAGTGCTTCATTCATTCATGTATTTCTCTGTCCATACCTTCATCTTTTCATCCATCCCTTCATTCATTCATACATCCGTCTATCCATTTCTTCATCTTTTCATCCATCCCTTCATTCATCTTTCCATCCATCCCTTTCATCCAGGTGTGTGCCCTTCAGATCATCAGTCTATCCATCCATACATTCATCCATCTGTCCATCCACCTGTCCATTCATCCATCCATCCATTCATCTGTCTATCTATCCGTTAATTCATCCATGCATCTAACCATTTATCTATCCAACCAACCACACATCCATCCAAAACCCATCATTTTGTTATTACTGGAATTGCATGATATATTTTTCAATGAATTTACTGATATATCTTAAACATTTAATGTATGTTTAAAAAAAGTGAAATTTATTAAATTAAAATCTCAATTTAATTTTTAAATTTCAGTTGTGTTTTAAAGTTTAATAAAATATTTTTTGTTTTGTCATGCACTAAGATGAACATCTATGGATGGTACTATCAGCAACACTGAATACGTTTATGGTAGGCGAGACTGGGGGAATTCTTGTTGAAGTTTAACGGACAACATATTTTCATTCTTGGCTCACCCTGAGCTAGCCAGCTAGTGCTGAAAATCCAAGCACACCTATGTGGATTTTTAGTCCATGGTTATTTTCAGCTCTGCAAATGAGAATACAGGTTTTATTGTCAATTTTTGGAATCCATTATTGATCATTTCAGATTAAACGAGATGCTAAGATCGGCAAAATGCCCCAGAACGTGGCGACCGACCAGTCGGTGGAAATCCTGACGGCATTGAAGAAACTCGGCGAAACGCTCAGTGCCGAGGAAGAAGACTTTTTACAAAGCAATTCCAGCACCAGTTTAAAAGAGTTCACCAAGGTTTCCAGTACTTTAGGTAAGTACCCGAAGAAAGGAATGTGTGTTTAGTGACACCCCACAAAGGCCGTGGTATGTGCTTTCCTGTCATATAAAAGATCCCTTGCTGAATATAAAAGATCTGTTGCTGCACAAGGAAAAATGTGGCGGGTTTCCTCTTATGACTTCTTGTCAGAATTACCAAATGTTTGACATTCAATAGCCGATGATTAAGTAATCAGTGTGCTCCAGTGGTGATGTTAAACAAAACAAACTTCTTTTTGTTATAATCTGTTTTATCTGGGGGACAAAGTTTCTAGGGGGTTCAGGTGATGATTTCCTGGAATATATATATTAACAAAGAGAAAATGTGTTTTCAATAGGGGGATTTCAACTCCAAATTCCCCCTCTATGCTTGTGCCTGCACCGAATTTAATTGGTGGATATTAAAAAAAAAAATTCATGGCACCCCAATACATTATTTAATTGGTGGATTTTGGAAATTGTTTGTTTAATAACACCCGAGGACATTGTATAATTGGTGGATATGAGAACATGTTTGTTTAGTGACACCCCAGCACATTTTTTAATTGCTGGATATTGGGAATGTGTGGTAGTGGGGCAGCCAAGAATCATTGCATCTCCTTCCAACCTTGAAGATTATATGATTTAACAATGCACTCAACACATTTTATTTACAGTTACATGATATCTAACATATGGTTAAAGACCACACATACATTGAGAGAGGAAACCCGCTGTCGCCACTTCATGAGCTACTCTTTCCGATTAGCAGCAAAGAATCTTATATTCACCACAGACAGGATAGTACATACCATAGCCGTTGATATGCCAGTCGTGATGTACTGGCTGAAATGAGATATAGCCCAATGGGCCCACCGATGGGGATTGATCCCACACTGACCATGCATTAGGCGAGTTGTGACGTCACATGTTTATTAGTTTGTTTATCGTTTGTTTGTTCTTCTTTCCAGGTCTCAGTGACAAGGTGTTAGCTGTGGCAGGCTCCCAGGTTCAACAAGCCAGCAAGTAACCAATCACAAGTGAGGATCCAGACAAGTAACCAATCAAATTGAGAGACTACATAGAAGTCGGACCTTAATTCTCATTGGATAAAAAAAAAAAAACCCAGACACTTGGATTAGTGAACTTTGACCAACATTGGATCTTGATCCACTTAAATTAGGGCAGTTCCTGGAGCTATTCCAAATAATATACTAGGAAGTGGACACTAATGTATGTTCCATTAACTTCATACTCAGTTTATTAGGCCCCTAGGAACAATATCTTAATATTATCTTTATTTATAGATATAGAATCTGAAACCCCCCCCCCCCCCCCCCCCCAACAATTAATTGTCCTCGAGTGGTGTACAACAGGACCCCCCCACCAATCCGGTTCCTAGGGACCTAATATTTATGGATAAACATTAGCAGCCCGTATCAATTCCATATAAAGAAAGATTTTGGACAAAATGAAATCATTCTTACGATATTTGCCTATTTTTAAAGAGAACTACGTTTTTTTAATGTTTTGTTTTCAACTGTACAGTATGTTTAAGTGTAGATGTTATTTATATATTTCTGATGATGGGTTGTGTGTGGTTAAATCTTCAAGCATACGGCTCTGGTTGTTGTATCACAAACAAGTTGTTCAAAGTCCCCACCTTTTAGTTGTGACGGTTAAAGTGTGGTTTGTTTAATGACACCACTAGAGCACATTGATTTATTAATCATCTGTAACAGGATGTCAAACATTTGGTCATTGTGACACGGAGGAAACCCGCTACATTTTATATTTACCTTCCATCAGACAGCACAGCACATCGTTAATGTAGGCTTCGAGAAATAAACACTTGTCCATAGAACCTTTTTCGTATATGTGATTTCGCATGGTGACGTCATAATGTGAAGCATTATTTTCAGCTTAAAGTACACTCTAACAACGTAAAACGCTGTATAGTAATCTACTCACAGATATGGAAAAGCACTTATTACCCTCCTGGTGAAGATATAGCGGTGTCGTACAAATTTCGTACACACCACTAGGTGCGTATTACAAACTGTATTTTGATTTGTCAACAGGGAACAAAGTTAATTTCGATTGGTTGGACAGCGACCTTTATTAGCATAACGGGACTATTTTTTTCATTCATAATTAATGTCAAGGTCAGTAACATCCACAACTTTTACTACAAATGTCATTCATTAAAAGTTGATGTAAACTGGACCGCGCGAGAAATATTTTTAAATAAATATAAAAATAAAAGAATGAATAGAACAATAATTAAACATATTCATTTTATTTATTATGTGGATTTTTGGTCTACAAATTGTTATTGTCAGTTGTGATTTGTGAATTCATCATTATTAAGGTCTACGACAGTAATTTTTTGGACCTTTGTTTTGGCTTCGTACACAATAAATGAAACATATCCAACGTTAATTTTTTTCATATGATATGGTAGATTTTTATTTTTTTAAACATTATTTTTTTTAGAATTATGAAAAAGTAAAATATACCGACCTGTAAACAGCGTTGTTTGCTTGTTGTAGAAATTTAACAGGGGTCAAGGTTAGTAGACCAGTTTTTATTTTAATGTGGCGATGCATTGTAATAATATAGCTAATTTTGAATTTGAATGACGTCAGAATTCCAATGACGTCACTTTCCACCTTACAATAACCACAAACTGGGTACATGACGTTTCCGTTTTAAGAATGCTGGAAAAAATCCAATGCAAAATTCCTATTGATTTTTTTTTTTCGAACATTACTGAAGCACCTGAATCTTTTTGAAGAAAATTCTGTGATTGAAAATTTTTACATTTTACGAAATATGGATTTCAAGTGAAATTACGGTAAGATATGCTATATTTATTGTGTACAAAGAAAGCCAAAACAAGGGAGCGAAAAGTGACTGTCGTCGACCTTAAAGTTATAATTTTAGTTTTCCCGTGAACTCAGCTGCTTTTGCAAGCTACACGTTTTTAACTGCAAAAACACTTGTTATTCTCTTATTGGTTGGATTTTTGGTCAACAAATTGTTATTGTCAGTTGTGATTTGTGAATTCATCATTATTAGCATAACCAGTGCCAGTTGGGTAACAGGAACATTTGTTTCTTGGGGGCGTTTTGTTGAAATATGGAATTATGCATTAGTTTTACCCATTTTTCACCCAATATGAAAATAAACATATATTGATGCATGTACCTTACAGCTTTCTTTAAATTAAAAAATGAAACCCGATGGAAATTTATGGGGAAGTACGTCTACACCACTCCCCTGAAAACATCACTGAGAAGTAGCGGAAGTACAACGAACTATTTCTCAATGCGGCGGTACGTAGTCGTGCACCGGCTAGTTATGCAAATCAACATCCGGTCTTGAAATAGGCTACAAAATTGATTGATTGATTTATTTATTTTTCATAATTTGCGTGATTTAAAGGAGGGTAATAAATAAAATACCACACTCGTTTTCGCTAGATATCATTTTTACGAAACTCGTGAACTTCCCAAACGTATCTGACCTCACTTTCGTTCGGTCAGATACGTTTGAGAAATTCACTCGTTTCGTAAAAATGATATCTAGCGAAAACTCGTATAGTATTCTATATTTAATCTCTCCTCGCTGAAATGCGAACGAAAAAACGCACGCAGAATCGCATTTATGGCAAGCAGGCCTAAGAAAGGAGACCCACTATAGTTTCCATTTGTAGCAAGGGATCTTTTATATGCACCCACAGACAGGATAGCACATACCACAGCCTTTGATATATATATATATATACCAGTCGTGGTACACGGGTTGGAACGAGAAATAGCCCAAGCATATGGCAAGTGATTTACCGCTGGGCTTCGTCCTGCCCCAGATTGACGAACAATCCTCTATCAGATTGTGGGATTCCATCTGTGTGCTACAAACGAACAATCCTCTATCAGATTGTGGGATTCCATCTGTGTGCTAGAGACAAACAATCCTAGAGACCATCTCTATCAGATTGTGGGATTCCATCAGATTGTGGGATTCCATCTGTGTGCTAGAGACAAACAATCCTCTATCAGATTGTGGGATTCCATCTGTGTGCTAGAGACAAACAATCCTCTATCAGATTGTGGGATTCCATCTGTGTGCTACAGACGAACAATCCTCTATCAGATTGTGGGATTCCATCTGTGTGCTAGAGACAAACTCAACTTGAATTGGGTGAGCATATACTGACTACCAAAAGAAACGCATAGAGTTTTTTAAAGAAGAATTTCAAGTTGATATGCCATTTATCATTTCATAGATTTAAGCATTTGTAAATTCACCAAAAACAAGAAGAAGGAATTTTAGAATTAGCATATTTCCTGAGTCTTTAGTTTGTTTCATGTTGTTTGTTAAAGGCAAGTTATTGCTTCACATTTTCATGCAAATGTTTAACAATGTTTATGTTAAACTATTTTTTTCTGTCAAGAATAAATGTTAATAATGGCGATTTAAATTATTATAATTAAGGCAGCAGATACCCACATATCCAGGGCAGTACCTGGAGGGGTGGTAGTACAGAAAGAATCAGGGCACACTGATGGGGGTGTTCTTCAAGTACACAAAAAGGAGACCTTAAAAACTAAAAAACTCATTGTACTTGGAGTGCAGTTGCCCGCCCCCCCCCCCCCCCCCCCCCCAGGTACAGCCCTGATTTCACAAAACTGGACGGAATTCTTGTTAAAAGGTGTGCCAAATATACTTGTGTCTTGTTACGAGTGCAATAAAGTCTTTTTATACGTTATTCGTGTTTGATCATTTCCGTTATTGTCTGTATGTGACCTACAACCGTCTGACGGATATTACAATATTCGTAGTGTTTACACCAATGCAAAATGTAAGAGCTCTGTACTTTGTACCTTTTTTTTTTTTATTATAATTTTTTCGAGCATGTCTATCCCGGGTCCCGTCTCTGGATAGCCAGGGGCCCGACCTGGGACAGAAAATACATAGACAGATAATAGACATAATTACACTGATACAAGAACAACCACACGCCCCAAAAAAACCCCAACCACAACAACCTCCCCCCCCCCCCCCCCCCCCCAAAAAAAAAAAAAATCAATTCATAGCACTTAAAAAAAACAAAATCAAATTTAATTTGTCTTTTTTTTTTAATCGATGTCTGATGGTGAATTTTTAAAAATATACAATGGCGTTAAGCTGATCGTTAGTAAGCAAAATATTTTTAAAGAATGCATCAATATTTTGGTTTTCCAAAAGTTACGATATTAATAATCATGATGACTGAATCGGTAAAACTATTTCTAAACCAGCAAGGGTTGGTTTTAACTTGAAGATGGCGCAGATAGCGCCAATGTCGGCTATTTGAAAGTCAAAACTGGCGACTCCGTAAACGTGTTATAGTTGAGAATCGGTAGCATTTATATCAAGAAGAAAATCACACCAGCATAGGCGTCGGGAGCGGGGAATGGGGTGGGAGCAGGGAACAGGGTGGGGCCGTGAAATCACTACTGAACTCGTACATGAATAGCACTGGGGTTAGTTCTAGCTCTGAACAGTCTTCAACACCCTACAAGTATCAGAGGCGTCAGACATTTTATGGTTAAGGACCACATATGGGCGACTCTTTTTCGATTAGCAGCAAGGGATCTTTTATATGCACCATCCCATAGACAGGATAGCACAAACCACGACCTTTGATGTACCATTCGTGATGCAATGGCTGCAATGAGAAATAGCCCAATGGACCCACCGACGGGGATCGATCCCAAACCGACCGCGCATCAAGCGAGCGCTTTACCACTGGGCTACGTCTCGTTCCCATTTTTTCCATTAACGGCAGAAATAAAATACAATAAAAATAAATGTAATGATTGTGCTTGATTTAACAAATGAATAACAAAATATATAAAAGGCATATTTTATTAATTAAAATGTATTTCTGAGAGTTTTCTAAAGACAGCTTTATAAAAAGACTTGTTTAATCTCAGAACAGCATGGCGCTGATTAAGGCAAGATGGCGCTAGACTACTGAGGCATGGTGCCGAACCATGCTAAAACAAGCTGATTAAGGCAAGGTGGTGCCGTCCATGCTGAAACAAGCTAGGCAAAACACTATAATGTTCAGTCATTTCAGTCATGAAAAAGGTATCCAAGTCGGAAATATCTTACAATGACCACCAACTCTTGACAGTCTCTTTAACCCCCCCCCCCCCCCCCCCCCATTTTTTTTATTTTTTTATTAAAATGGCCGACTCAACAAACACACCACAACTACAGTCAGTAACCACCACGCTGTCACCCGTTCCCTTGACACACCGGATGTGGGTGGCACGAGTGACTTGACGCACTTTTTGTCGTCTGCGTACTCCCCGACGCAAGACGCGAAGGCCATGACGTGGGCGATGTAGTTCTGCTGGTGAACCCCGTGGAAGAGGTGCGACATGGGGCCGCGTGCGTAGATGGCCACGTCCTCGCCTCCGTGAGTCTCGTAACTCAGCGGCACGCCCGCACTCTGGTGATACGTCTTGTTCTCTGTCGGTCACAAAAAAAAAAAAAAAAACTTTTTTTTTTTTTAAAGGGGCGGTATCAAAATTGCATACCTGTACAATGATAAAAAGGAAAAAGTTTTGTTGTGAACAGTAAAGGTTGAAGTGCGTGGACACAAAAGGCACAGGGACCAACTTGTCAAAATGATACGGCCCCCAATGTGGAGAAAACTAAAAGGTGAAAAGTAAATGTTTTATTTAACGACGCACTCCAACACATTTTATTTACGGTTATATGGCGTTGGACATATGGTTAAGGACCACACAGATGTTGAGATAGGAAACCTGCTGTTGCCACTTCATGGGCTACTCTTTTTCGATTAGCAGCAAGGGATATTTTATATGCACCATCCTACAGACAAGATAGTACATACCACGGCCTTTGTTACACCAGTTGTGGAGCACTGGCTGGAACGAGAAATAGCCCAATGGGCCCACCAATGGGGATTGATCCTAGACCGACCGCGCATCAAGCGAATGCTTTACCACTGGCCTACGTCCCGCCCCTTAGAAGGTGAAAAAGCAGCACTAATATTTTTAGGGATGACTCATTCGACACCAGGATCCACTTCTGCAATATATAACGCGGAGAGGTACATTTGATTGTGATAGGGCAGAGCGGGAGGGGTAGCAGGCATGACTAATTTTTGTTTATCCCCGACCTAGCTATTGCCCCAACCGGCCTCGGTGGCGTCGTGGTTAGGCCATTGGTCTACAGGCTGGTAGGTACTGGGTTCGGATCCCAGTCGAGGCATGGGATTTTTAATCTAGATACCGACTCCAAACCCTGATCCATAACTGGTTCAACAAAGGCCATGGTTTGTATTATCCTGCCTGTGGGAAGCGCAAATAAAAGATCCCTTGCTGCTAATCGGAAAGACTAGCCCATGTAGTGGCGACAGCGGGTTTCCTCTCAAAATCTGTGTGGTCCTTAACCATATGTCTGACGCCATATAACCGTAAATAAAATGTGTTGAGTGCGTCGTTAAATAAAACATTTCTTTCTTTCTTTTCATTCTATTGCCCCGTGACTGATACATCAAAAGCCATGGTGTCCAGGCTGTGGGAAAGTGCTTAACGATCCCTTTCTGTCATTGGCATAGCCAGCATACATATTGGGGGCATCCATAAGCTCCTACTGGGGGCAGGAGCACTTTAATTTGTATATGCAAAGTGTATTGGGGCGACAAGCAAATATAAAAGTTATTGTGTGGAAACATCTGTGAGGTCCTTAAAGGGACATTCCTGAGTTTGCTGTAATTTTTAAGATGTTATCGACTAACAGAGACTTCTTAACGATTGTTATTACATATCAAATATATTTTTCTGCATAAAATATCAGTGGCTGTATATTAAACGTGTTTCTGATCGTTCTAATATTTGTACTAGGTTAAATTTCATTTTATTTCCTAAAATACGATTTTTTCGTACGTACGAAATTATTTTAAGACAAAATCCAGTTTAGGCTTCTTACAAATATTAAGACGACCAGAAACACATTGAATATACAGACACTAATATTCTAAACAAGAAAGTATTTTTAATATGTAAGTTTAATCGTAGAAATATTTTATTAGTAGGAAATATCTTACAATGCAGAAATCTCAGGAATGTCCCTTTAACCATATGTCCGACGTTGAGTTGCGGATTGTCTGTTATTTATTTTACGTTCATCGGGATATGAAAAAAAAATCATCCTCTGCTGATATGGATTTTTTGTTTAACGACACCACCAGAGCACATTAATTAATCATCGGCTATTGGATGTCACACATTTGGTAATTCTGACACGTAGTCATCAGAGGAAACCCGCTACATTTCCCCCAATGCAGCAAGGGATCTTTTATGTACATCCACCCACAGCCAGGATAGCACATACTACATACCACGTCCTTTGGATATACCAGTCGGGGTACACTGGTTGGAACGAGAATGGGCCCACTGACGGGGATCGATCCCAAACCGAGCGCTTTACCACTGGGTTACGTCCCGCCCGTCAGCTGATATGATGCCCACATGGCCACGTGAACCCGATTTGTACTAACCTACAACGTCATTGGTGAGATTGGCGTTATGTTGGGTACTGTATCCGGGGCCGTTGGCGTACGCCAGAGTTGTGAACGTGTGGTTGTTGTTATCCAACGCATTGTCGACCACTCCTGAAAAACAAAACCTTTGTTCAAATTCTTTGTTTTAGTATTAATATTAATAGGATATTGAACGAGCTTCCGTTTCGTATCATGTTTATGTCCAGAGTGAAATAATTTTCAGTTGTCATCAGCTTTAGCTATTTTACGAGGGACAAAAACATGATACAAAATAGTAGCAAGTTTAATATCTAATTTATTACCCTTCTTCTTCTCCGTATTGAACCATCTCTTCACAGATGCACCAAGGACGGTTCTTGTAGATATAATAAACAATTTTTTTTTTTAAAGATTTTCCATTTGGAATGCGATTTAGACTTTACCCATAATCCATCTTAATTTATATTATTCAACTCGTTTGGTTGACGTTCATGTAAGGTTGTAGTGCGCCAATCGATGACGTAATCTTGTGACGTTGAAGTGTTACGTCCCACCAGATATTTTTTAACCATATAGGTAATAATAAAAATAATATTCTAAAGCTGCTTCCCCCTCAATACATTTCGAGCACTATTTCTGTAAAATCGAGTTCCTTGCTTGAAATATTTGATGCACACCTGTTTGCATAAAATTCAGATGTTTTCATTGTTTATGGAAGCAGGCGTGTGTGCAAAGGGGTGTGTGTGTGGGGTGGGTGGGTGGGGTGGGTCAGGGGTCAAAACCACTCACTGTTCATGCACATTTTTTTCAATATACGTTTTAAGGGAGCATGACTCGACCCCCATAAACCTCGGTTGCCACAATCTAGACCTACCTTGCTACAATTCCTGTACAGAGAAGATTGTTTTGCGCCTGTACTGGTGAGCTATAAAATGGCATCCCTCCTACAGACCGTGTTAGAACCAAATATCGTGGTTAAAATCAGCTCATGACTGTCATAACTTCTTTTTGGAATCACCCTTTTACACAGATTTGGTATTGAATATGCTAATAGTTCGTAATATTCATGTAATATTACACCCCACTTGTTAGCTATTCTGGTATATATATATACATTGTATATATATATATATATATATATATATATATATATATATATATATATATATATATATATATATATATATATATATATAGTCAAACCTGTCTAAAACAGTCACACAAGGGAGTAGATAAAACTGGCCGCTTAAGACAGGTGGCCGCTGATTACAGGTTGCGACATATAGTATTTAAAACATTTGTTGTTGCTTCTGTTTTAGCGTCTGTACTGCTAATTAACGGATGTGTGCTTCACAGTTTACTATAAATAAACGTTTGACATGTCGCCTCCTTCAGGAAAAACTGCAACTGGAATGTATTAAATTAACAGTTCTCAACAAGTTTGTTTTCTCTTTCCATTTAATTATTTAATTTCTACTTCATGCAGTGTATTGTCATAGTAAGTGAACCTACAAATGCCAAGCGTAGCCTGCCCAGAGGCAATTAGATGCACTCCATAGCCATACTTTCTTAATTGATACACAGTAGAGATGTCGGGACTGAATGGGTACTAGTATTCCTGAAGGTGTGAAGATTGGTTATTTGCTGCACCTTATCGCTGTTCTTAAATATCCCTTTTATATAATAGTAAACCTTTACTGTGGCCGATTAATACAGGTGTTTTAGCGATTTGGGATCCGATTTGGGTGGCCGCTGACCGCGTTAGACAGGTGACCGCTTATTACAGGTGCATTTACATTATAAATCGTTTGGGAGTGGCCGCTTAAGGCAGGTGACCGTTGATAACAGGTGGCCGCTAGGACAGGTTTGACTGTGTATATATATATATATATATATATATATATATATATTATATATATATATATATATATATATATATATATGACCCTGTTTATAATGGACCTACAAAGCCTTACACGTGTGTAACTAAGTGTATTTACAAAAAAAAATGCTTAAAGGGACATTCCTGAGTTTGCTGCATTGTAAGATGTTTCCGACTAATAAAATATTTCTACGATTAAACTTATATATTAAATATATTTTCTTGTTTAGAATATCAGTGTCTGTATATTCAATGTGTTTCTGGTCGTCTTAATGTTTGTAAGAAGCCCAAAATGGATTTTGTCTTCAAATAATTTCGTACGTACGACACAAATAATACTTTAGGAAATAAAATGAAATTTAATCTAGTACAAATATTAGAACGATCAGAAACACGTTTAATATATAGCCACTAATATTTTATGAAGAAAAATTTATTTGATATGTAATTACAATCGTTAAAAAGTCTTTGTTAGTCAATAACAGCTTAAAATTGCGGCAAACACAGGAATGTCCCTTTAAACACCCATGTTTGGAAAAAAACAAACAGAATTCGTAAAATTCAGCACAATGTTTCTAAAAATTGTCACTGACCGAAAATGGGATTTCCTCTTGACGGGTATCCCCCAAAACTGAACGTGTGTGAGTGGTCGGCGGTGACGATAATCAGCGTGTCCGTCTGTGACGTCATCTCTACCGCCTTGGCAACAGCGTCTGCGAAGGCCACAGTGTCATGAATAGCGTACACAGCTTCGCTGTTGTGGTGTCCGTGGTCTATTCGTCCTCCTAGAAAACATCATCATCATCAACGGCGGGTAGAGAAACTACAACTACACAACAATAGCATCATCAACGGCCTTACAACACCATCGACAACTACAAAACAACATTAACAATAAATTATAACACGTCTGTCTGTTTGTCTGCCTGCCTGCCTGCCTCTCTCTCTCTCTCTCTCTCTCTCTCTCTCTCTCTCTCTCTCTCTCTCTCTCTCTCTCTCTCTCTCTCTCTCTCTGTATATTGTCTCCGTCTCTTCCTCTTTTCTCTCTCTCCCACCTTCCCTCTCTATTTCTGGCTCTCACACTCGCGCACATTTTGATTTCATTTTGATTAATCCCCACTCCCCGCCCCATTTTTTAGTTTTGACGGGAGTTGAGTTACCAAATTGTGTTTTGTCCCCTTCATCTCTCACCGCCCTGCCTCCACCCTCACACTGTCCTAACGCCCTGTATTACACCAGTACCTTCTACAAGCATGAACAATCCACCCCACCCCATCCTTCTCTCTCACCGCCCTGCCTCCACCCTCACACTGTCCTAACGCCCTGTATTACACCAGTACCTTCTACAAGCATGAACAATCCACCCCACCCATCTTTTTCTCACACCGCTCTGCCTCCACCCTCTAACAGTCCTAACGCCCTGTATTATACCAATACCTTCTACAAGACTGAATAATCCACCCTACCCCATCCTTCTCTCTCACCGTCCTGCCTCCACCCTCACACTGTCCTAACGCCCTGTATTATACCAGTACCTTCTACATGCATGAATAATCCACCCCACCCCATCCTTCTCTCTCACCGCCCTGCTTTCGCTCGCTAACAGGAAGAAGGAAATGTTTTATTTAACGACGCACCCAACACATTTTATTTACGATTATATGGCGTCAGACACATGGTTAAGGATCACACAGATATAGAGAGAGGAAACCCGCTATCGACACTTCATGGGCTACTCTTTTCAATTAGCAGCAAGATATTTTTTTATATACACCATCCCACAGACAGGATAGCACATACCACGGCCTTTGTTACACCAATTGTGGAGCACTGGCTGGAACGAGAATAACGCCTGTATTATACCAGTAAAAAATGTACCTTCTACAAGCATGAAGAATCCGTTTGCGTTCTTCTTGAGGACCTGTATGGCCTTCGCCGTCATTTGAGCCAGGGACGGTTCACCAGCTTTATCCAACTTCCGGTCCAGTTCGTACTGCATGTGATCTTGGTTAAACAGACCTGAAAACACAGCGCATAGACATGGAATGATACTTTATCATAGGGGACTGAGGGAATATTCCTTTTAAAATCGCCAGTTTCCTAGAGGTACGTTTGCTGACCCCCCCCCCCCCCCATCTCCCCATCCCCACCCCCTTCTAGTTCAAACTGCATGTGATTGTGGTTAAACAGACATGTAAAACAACGCATAGACATGTAGGCCGACACTTTTTAAGCGGGGACAGTAATTATTATCTTTAAAATCGCCAGTTTCCTAGAGTTATCAGCTCCCCTCCACCCCGCCCACCTCTAGTTCAAATTGCATAGAATCTTCGTCAACAGACCTGTAAAACACAACACATAGACATGTGTGATGATAGCAGTGGCGGATCCAGAAAATCCATTTAGGGGGGCCCCAGTGACATGAGGTGGAATGCAAAGGAAAGTTTGAGGGAGGTTTGGAAGGGGATCGTAAAAAAAAAAAGAAAATTAATATATAATAAAATTATAACTATCGCAAAATTTAGGGGGGTCCGGGCCACTGCCCCCCCCCTCCTCCCCCCAGATCCGCATCTGGATACTTCAACTCGTACAATTAAGAAAATGTCTACGACAAAAAACATGTCGTGGGGAAATAACTCGAATATAGTTCACAGTTAAAAAAAAAAAATTAAAAAAAAAAAAAATTCGTGGACAATTAAAAACTCCACGGCAAATCTCCACGACATTGCCGATTGCCGTGAGAAATTGCAGAGGTTGTACTTTATCAGCGGGGACTAAGGGAATATGTCATGATAAAAAGTTCGAGTTTGTTTTGTTTTCAACACCACTAGAGTACATTGGTTTATTAATCATCGGCTATTGGATGTCTTAACATTTGGTAATATTGATAGTCTTAGAGAGTAAATCCGCTACATGTTTTCCATTAGTAGCAAGGGATCGTTTAAATACACCATTCCACAGACAGAATAACACATACCACGGCCTTTAATATACCAGTCATATTTCACCGGTTGGAACGAGAAATAGCCCAATTGGCCCACCGACGGGGATCAATCCAAGACCAACCATGCATCAAACGAGCGCTTTACCACTGGACTACGTTCCGTCCCCTTCTCTTGCCTCATAGGTTTAAAACAAAACGTAAAAATTGCTCGTCTCCTTCAAACACATCTTAGGACTGAAATGCCATTTCTACATGTATACCTGTTAGCCCGAGTACTCTGACCGTAAGTCGTTTCAACCAGTGCCCCACAACTGGACAAAGGCCGTTGTATGTGCTTTTCTGTCTGTGAGAAAGTGCATATAAAAGATCCCTTGCTGCCTGTCGTAAAAGAGTAGCATATGTGGTTTCCAAATTACCAAATTACCAAATGTTTGACATCCAATAGCCGATGATTAATTAATCAATGCGCTCCAGTGGTGTCGTTAAACAAAACAAACTTCTGACCGTAAGAGAGTAAGACGGACATTTGGACAGTTATGACGCTCGTATTACGGCCAAAGAATAATTGCGCAGTCCCTGCCTACCTAACGGTAGTTGATTTCCACTCACTGAATCTGATAACAAATATTTAATACTGATAACTGATAACAAATACTTGACATATTAATAATTAATACAGACATTACAGGAAGAAACGCGTCCGCACCTACGTATTTAAACGTAACGTCAGTGAAAGGAGTGCGGTTTCTTTCTTTCTGTAGTGTGTATATTAATGATTAATATGTCAAATATTTGTCATCAGCGAACTCGAAAATGATCGATGTAAAGATATTTAATGTCAAACATAGGATTGTTGTTGGATTAAGACACTTAAAGCGGGAATCACTGACTACCGTTTGGTATGCACAGCTTGCGCAGTTTTGATATACAGTTTGCTCTGGCCGTAGTCATAAGGTTATAACTGTCCAAATGTCCGTGTTGCTCTCGTGGTCCGAGTACTCGGGCTAGTATATATATACCAGTATACGTACCGAGGACATAGTCGGTGGATGATGGGTCTATGTTGTCGAATTCAGTATGGTTCCATACGTATTTATACTTGCGACCTTTTTCCTTCTGTTTGTCGATCCACTCCTTGAAAGAAAACAACAAAAACAGGACATGAATAAGTGTTTAACATATTCTTATTTCGACACCGAACAATAAGAAAAAAGCGCCTTTTTCAGTTTACAGTGCACATAATTGAGTCCTGATTCTTTCTCACCAAATCTACTCCCCACCCTGCCAATCCCGCCCCGACTGTTCCATTGCAGTTTATTTAAGGGTAGATTAAATCAGCTTTTTTATAGTTATCGAAACGACAAAACCATTATCCACAATCAAAACCATATCTTTGCACAATAGGTATTTGGTTGACGAATTTCTATCCAGTGCCTCATCTTTAGGAGGACAGCCACTCCCGGGGAAATCTTTTACTGGACCATACATCCTTTCTGTACCACCACATAGAGGACTGCCACTCCCAGACTAGTTTACTAAATCAAAACTAGCACAGGACAGAGCTTATTGGAATACACATAGCTGTGATAACATACTCATGAATCACTGTCTAGTTTGTGAGGTACACACCCTTGTATATGTATTCTTTAGAGTCTCTCAGTCTAGTTTGTGGGGTACACACCCTTGTATTTGTATTCTTTAGAGTCTCTCAGTCTAGTTTGTGGGGTACACACCCTTGTATTTGTATTCTTTAGAGTCTCTCAGTCTAGTTTGTGGGGTACACACCCTTGTATTTGTATTCTTTAGAGTCTCTCAGTCTAGTTTGTGAGGTACACACCCTTGTATTTGTATTCTTTAGAGTCTCTCAGCCTAGTTTGTGGGGTACACACCCTTGTAGTTTCTTTAGTGTCTAGTTTGGTACACACCCTTGTATTTGTATTCTTTAGAGTCTCTCAGCCTAGTTTAGTATTGTATTCTTTAGAGTCTCTCAGCCTAGTAGGTACACACCCTTGTATTTGTATTCTTTAGAGTCTCTCAGTCTAGTTTGTGGGGTACACACCCTTGTATTTGTATTCTTTAGAGTCTCTCTTTAGAGTCTAGTCTAGTTTGTGAGGTACACACCCTTGTATTTGTATTCTTTAGAGTCTCTCAGTCTGTTTGTGAGTGTACACACCCTTGGTACACACCAGTCTTGTATTTGTATTCTTTAGAGTCTCTCAGTCTAGTTTGTGGGGTACACACCCTTGTATTTGTATTCTTTAGAGTCTCTCAGTCTAGTTTGTGGGGTACACACCCTTGTATTTGTATTCTTTAGAGTCTCTCAGTCTAGTTTGTGAGGTACACACCCTTGTATTTGTATTCTTTAGAGTCTCTCAGTCTAGTTTGTGAGGTACACACCCTTGTATTTGTATTCTTTAGAGTCTCTCAGTCTAGTTTGTGGGGTACACACCCTTGTATTTGTATTCTTTAGAGTCTCTCAGTCTAGTTTGTGAGGTACACACCCTTGTATTTGTATTCTTTAGAGTCTCTCAGTCTAGTTTGTGGGGTACACACCCTTGTATTTGTATTCTTTAGAGTCTCTCAGTCTAGTTTGTGGGGTACACACCCTTGTATTTGTATTCTTTAGAGTCTCTCAGTCTAGTTTGTGAGGTACACACCCTTGTATTTGTATTCTTTAGAGTCTCTCAGTCTAGTTTGTGAGGTACACACCCTTGTATTTGTATTCTTTAGAGTCTCTCAGTCTAGTTTGTGAGGTACACACCCTTGTATTTGTATTCTTTAGAGTCTCTCAGTCTAGTTTGT
>NC_054713.1:45200647-45247727 GCF_016097555.1 Gigantopelta aegis | reverse complement strand
ACACACCCTTGTATTTGTATTCTTTAAAGTCTCTCAGTCTAGTTTGTGGGGTACACATCCTTGTATATGTATTCTTTAGAGTCTCTCAGTCTAGTTTGTGAGGTACACACCCTTGTATTTGTATTCTTTAGAGTCTCTCAGTCTAGTTTGTGGGGTACACATCCTTGTATATGTATTCTTTAGAGTCTCTCTGTCTAGTTTGTGAGGTACACACCCTTGTATTTGTATTCTTTAAAGTCTCTCAGCCTAGTTTGTGTTGTACACACCCTTGTATATGTATTCTTTAGAGTCTCTCAGTCTAGTTTGTGGGGTACACATCCTTGTATTTGTATTCTTTAAAGTCTCTCAGCCTAGTTTGTGTGGTACACACCCTTGTATATGTATTCTTTAAAGTCTCTCAGTCTAGTGTGTGGGGTACACACCCTTGTATATGTATTCTTTAGAGTCTCTCAGTCTAGTTTGTGGGATACACACCCTTGTATTTGGGATACACTTCATTTTGAGCTACTACAACCAATCGGCGTAGTTGTCTTCATCTGCTGGGGGTTGTGTGTGCGTGTGTGTGGGTGTCTGTGTGTGTATGTATGTGTTAATGTGTGTGAGCGTGAGTGCGTGCTCGCGTGTGTGTTAGAGGTTGAATTTGAACCTAGACGACCCTGCAGGTTTACCCCCACAACCAGTTTACCCCGTTCAGTTTACCTCCACACCAATTTACCTGCATGTTTAATTAACCAGTTTATCTGAATGTTGGCAAGACTTCCGAACGTTCCAGCAGTCAGTTCATTCAGGCTTAGATTTTGGGTTAAGATGTTACTCCACCAGTTTATTTGAATGTTTACTCCACCAGTTTATCTGAATGTTTACTCCACCAGTTTATCTGAATGTTTATCTCCCACCAGTTTATCTGAATGTTTACCTCCCACCAGTTTATCTGCATGTTTACTCCACCAGTTTATCTGAATGTTTACCTCCCACCAGTTTATCTGAATGTTTACTCCATCAGTTTATCTGAATGTTTACATCCCACCAGTTTATCTGAATGTTTACCTCCGTTTACCTGAATATCTGCCTCCCCACCTGTTTACCTGAATGTTTACCCACCCACTTGTTTACCTGCATGTTTACCCACCCACTTGTTTACCTGAATGTTTACTCACCCAGTTTATCTAAAGGTTTACCTCCCACCCACCTGTTTACCTCAAAGTTTACTCCCCCAATTTACCTGAATGTCGCTGTTGTTGAAGACAAGTTGTTTGGCGATGTCCACGCAGTGTCCGGTCTCGTTGACCATCATAGAGTCGCCTTCCCAGTCCCGGTGGGCGGAGTGTGCGTACGACGCACCGGGCGTGGCGTGCGTGATGCGTGTAGTAGTCACCACACCTGTAGATTTACCTGTACACAGAGAGAAGGCGATAGTCAGTCACAGTGTGAATTGTCTATCAGGTCAGGTCAGGGCATAGGGCACATTCAGAGCAAGTTGTTATAACGCACGTCTGTAACTTATGGACGCAGGTGTCGAACCATGCCGGCTCCTCCATCCAGGTCAGGAAAGGGTTTGGGGTGGGTGGGAGGAGGAAGTTTGGCCATGTTGAACTACTAAAGGAACTTAGAACAAACGAGCAGGCGTTTTATCGAAATGTTCTTCGTCTGGATGAAATAGCAAATCATTATTAAATAATTAACATTTTATTCATAAAATACTAATTTGTCTAATTTTGCATTAATGATGACATCAATAGGTAAATATGAGAAAATGCTTTGGAAAAGAAATGCTAGTAAAGATCGCAAGAAAACAATTCAAAGTTAATATATATTTTAATAAAAATAAAAGAAACAAAGCAGACAGTGGATTGATAATTTTATTAATGTTATTTTTATAAAGAAGAAGAATTTTCTCTCTTCTTTTTTCTGCCTGGACATTTTTATCCTTAGATGACTGGCTTCAGAATGAAATAGTGTGCAATAATTTGACAAAATGCAATCAACGACACAATAGTATTGAGAAACTTTCAATAAATATCTACCGATGTTTGATTCTGTCAGTATATTGTGTCAATCACAAACTTGCCTCAATATCACACACTAATGATCAATAATATTGTCAATTTTTATAACTGACAATATTAGTGTCAACAAAATTGATCGTGTATTGACGTGCGATCTATTATTTCCGATTTAGCACTCGATAGTCTTCGTTATATTCCGCCTGAATACATTACTATCACAAGTATTAGACGCATGCGGCTTACATTACCTCGTGGGTTATAAGCGCTGTTTACAATGTACAAGTTCAGTCAGTTGTGGGTTCCAATCATCACAAGCGTACAAGACAGACCTGGAACTGGAGAAAACCCTTAAATTCGGGCAAAAACAACAGAGATATTCAGGGAAAATGAGCTGGCCTGAAACCGTTTCACCATTTGTTTTTCATTATTCTACTCACCATATTAGTTGTAATCAATGTAAAAATATGTAGTGATTCGTTTGCAATCCTATATAGTTGTTTGACAGTAATGCTAATATGAATAAATGTTAACCAAACTGAAGCATTTTCATTTAATTTGGGCAAAAAGCAGCCTGCACCTCTTCAGAAATGGGAGCCCGACCTGAACACAAAGAAAACTTTCAAAATATATTGCTGTCAGCTGTAGATTACTGAAATATAATGTACAGTTATAAAAAAAAGAGAGAGAGAGAGAGAGAGAGAGAGAGAGAGAGAGAGAGAGAGAGAGAGAGAGAGAGAGAGAGAGAGAGAGAGAAGGGAGAGGGAGGAAGAGAGAGAGGGAGGGAGGAGGGAGTGGGGTTAGAGAGAAGTGAGATCGAGAGATGACAGAGCGAGAGAGAGAGAGACACACAGAGAGAGAGAGAGAGAGAGAGAGAGAGAGAGAGAGACAGAGAGACAGAGAGACAGAGACAGAGACTCATTTTCTGGCTACAGTTAACGAAACCGGCAACCTTGACATCTTTTATATGCACTTTTCCATGGATAAGACATCACATACCCAACATTTGGTATCCATGTGCGGGGGTACCATTTCGAACCCTGGGCTGGGGACGGATAGGTTACACAGGGAATAAGCGAATAAAAGACCTTTTACGTGTCAAACCTATGATATGTTTTTAATATTTAAGTGGTTTTTTTATGGTTTATTTAAAACAATATTTGACGTTCCTTGTTTCGGCCTACATGACATTCTTAAAGGGACATTCCCGAGTTTGCTCCATTGTAAGATGTTTCCGACTAATAAAATATTTCTACGATTAAACTTACATGTTAAATATATTTTTCTTGTTTAGAATATCAGTGTCTGTATATTCAATGTGTTTCTGGTCGTCTTAATATTTGTAAGAAGCCCAAACTGGATTTCGTCTTCAAATAATTTCGTACGTACGAAACAAATTGTTTTTGGAAATAAAACGAAATTTAACCCAGTACAAATATTAGAACAATCAGAAACATTTTAATATACAGCCACTAATATTTTATGCAGGAAAATATATTTGATATTTAATTACAATCGTTAAAATGTATCTGTTAGTCGATAACATCTTAAAAAGTGCAGCAAACTCAGGAATGTCCCTTTACATGCCGGTTCATTGTTATACACGATTTAGGTCACATACATAAAGATAGATAGTTCGCCAAAATACGTATATACTTATATGTTGCTCATTCAGGGCCGTAGCTAGAATTGGTCTTGTTGGGGTGCAGACGAATTCTTGGAACGGACGAGAATGGAAAGCGCAACACTCTACGGGCTCTGAAATTTAGAGGCTCTGAAATACCATTTTGCAGCCATTTCAGGGACGTTACATACTTAAAACCAAGAAAAGGATTTTCTATTATTTTTACAGGATTTTTGTTTTATTTGTAAAAACGATTTAACCAAATCCCCGTTAGCTACGGCCCTGTCTTCACATTTAAAAATAAGTTTTCCATGATGAATGCACGATTAGGGCCCAACCTTTGGCGAGAGACCAATCGAGAATGGTTAATAATTCGTTGCCCGCTGCGGAACTGCAATTCCCTTTTTGCGTGTAGGCGTTCTGACCAATCATATACGAGTTGGTTTTCACTCCGGTGAGAAAGGCTGTGGCGGTGCCAGCAGAGTCTGGGGTTTGGTGGTCGACCGAGTACGTCTGGAAAATGTAAAATAACAGATGTCAAAATAATTATTCTCCTACCAGCGATCAGGTTACATAGTCTGATATCAAATATGTCAAAATAATTATTCTCCTTCCAGCGATCAGGTTACATAGTCTGATATCAAATATGTCAAACTGCATAGCCTCACATTAAACAATCACAATTTCGATATTCTCGAGTCAATTATTATGCAAAACTTTTATGTGGGATCACAAAAATGTAGATAGCGAAATACAATACTTGCAACTATGAAATGCACGTGCAACATTAAAAAGGTTATTTTGAAGTTAATGTTTATTTTGTTTAACGACACCAAGAGAGCACATTGATTTATTAATCATCGCCTATTGAATGTCAAACATTTGTGTACTTTTAACATATAGTCTTAGAGAGGAAACACGCTGCATATTTCCATTAGTAGCAAGGGATCTTTTATATGCAGCACCCCACAGACAGGACACCACATACCACGGCCTTTGATATACCAGTCGTGGTGCACAGGCTGGAACGAGAAACAGCCGACGGCGATCGATCTTAGACCAACTGCGCAACAGGCGAACGCTTTACCACTTCGCTACGTCCCGCCACCAAATGCCATTTAATATATTATTTTGATATTTGGTAACTGTATTCATTGGAGTGTGGAGGGTGGGGGGAGGAGAGGTTCTAGGTTGTTGTTTTTATCCCCTCGCAGCATTCATTTGCTAAACAATGGATGTTTCGGGGCGTTTTCGAACCCACAGCACCCTCCCCTAGTTCCGCTCCTGGTAGTTACGGTTACCCGAGAAAGTGCGACGTGGGGGAAGTTGTCAAAAGCGATGGTCGACTCCTCCCCGCTGTGTTGGTTCATCTGCCCGTGCAGTATCCTGGCGGTGGTGATGGACGGGATTCCCATCCCGTCGCCTAGAAACAGGATCACGTTCCTGGCCACGCCCAGCGTCTTCTGCAGCTTTATAGCGTCCTGGAGCTCCTGGTCCGCCTCGGTGTTCCAGTAGGACGGATCTGAAACAACCAGACAGAGAGAGAACTCAAGTCCAGAGGCAGATCAGTCACCATTAAACATATTCAAGTGCCCCCCCCCCTCTCTCTCTCTCTCTCTCTCTCTCTCTCTCTCTCTCTCTCTCTCTCTCTCTCTCTCTCTCTCTCCGTGTATGTATGTGTGTGTGTCTCTGTGTGTGTATGTATATATGTATGTATGTGTGTATGTGTGTGTATGTATGTGTGTGCGAGTCTGTGTGTGTGTCTATGTGTTTATGTATGTATGTGTGTGTCCGTGTGCCTGTCTGTGTGTCTCTCTATGTGTGTGTGTGTATGTATGTATGTATGTGTGTGTGTGTATGTATGTATGTATGTATGTATGTGTATGTGTTCGTGTGTGTGTCTGTGTGTATGTGTGTGCGTGTGTGTGTGTGTCCGTGTGCCTATATGTGTGTCTGTGTGTGTGTGTATGTATGTGTGTCTCTCTCTGTGTGTGTACGTATGTGTGTGTGTGTGTATGTGTTCGTGTGTGTGTGTTCGTGTGTGTGTGTTTGTGTGTGTGTGTGTGTGTGTGTGTCTGTGTGTGTATGTATGTGCGTGTGTCTGTGTGTGTATGTATGTATGTGTATGTATGTATGTATGTGTGTCTGTATGTGTGTGTGTGCATGTATGTGTGTATGTGTGTGTGTGGTCGTGTGTGTATGTGTGTGTTGTGGTGTGTGTGTATGTGTGTGTGTGTGTGTATGTGTGTTGTGTGTGTGTGCATGTGTGTGTGTGTGTGTGTGTGTGTGTGTGTGTGTGTGTGTGTGTTGATGGATAAAGGAGACTAACCGTCCTTATAAAGAGAAAGCCTCTTTATTTCAGTCCGAATTCAAAATCAGTGTCTCTCCACTGTTATTATTATTATTAAAGAGACATTCCCGAGTTTGCTCCATTGTAAGATGTTTCCGACTAATAAAATATTTCTGCGATTAAACTTACATATTAAATATATTTTCTTGTTTAGAATATTAGTGTCTGTATATTCAATGTGTTTCTGGTCGTCTTAATATTTCTTAGAAGCTCAAACTGGATTTTAGAAAATAAAATGAAATTAAACCTAGTACCAATATTAGAACGATAAGAAGTACCTTTAATATACAGCCACTAATATTTTATGCAGAGAAATGTATTTGATATGTAATTACAATCGTTAAAAAGTCTCTGTTAGTCGATAACTTCTTAAAACTTGCAGTAAATTCAGGAATGTCCCTTTAAGTGGTTTAACGTGTCCTTATACCACTATGGTTTCGAACACGCCTACCCAGAGTCTGATAAGATCGGGGGTCTGACTCGGGACAGGGATTTCCTAACTACTACGGCCAATTTCGAAATTTGAAATTTTAAAGCCAAAAATATAATAATGGGGGAGATGGAGGTTAATAAATTATTACTGCGCCTTAAAACAAAATGTACTCCTAAACTACTTACACTAGTAAAATAAAATTAAATAACTTTGACGCAATTTTTGATGGGCTAGCCTAAATATAATAATAAACTTTAGGCTTATAAAACAATTTAAGCCCCTGGGAGGTTAGAAGGAGTCGTCCTATAAGGTAGCGATTGCGAGGTTAACGAGTTTGAGGTTACCGATTACCGCACACATTGAACTTTACGCTGATTTAAACATTACGTTTTTTTACTCACGTCGCCTGCGGAGCAACGTTGTTATGTATGATACAGCATTTTATACAGGTCAACCCAGTCACAGTGACCACGTTAGGGACCGCTGATAGTGTTATTGACGGTGGCGCGTTCAGGAAGTCGAGCGCTCGCAGACAACCGTTTTTATAAGTCATCCATTTGACGTTAAAAGCGGGCTGCTATGATCGCTCTCAGACGGCTCGGTTGTCACCCTATCTGAACTAAGGCCCCAAGATTAGTACATTAAAGGCTGTGGTATGTATTGTGCTGTCTAAAATAAAGTGTGTGTAAAATAGTTCTTCCTGCTTTATCGGTACGTTAAAGTTTATTTTGTGGAACGACACACCAGAGCACATTGATTATTATGGTAATTTTGACACATAGTCTTAGAGAAGACTATGCACTAGCCCACAGACAGGATAACACATACCACAACCTTTGATATAGCATTCGTGGTGCACTGGCTGGAACGAGAAATAGCCCAACGGTCCTACCGACGGGGATCGATCCTAAACCGCCCGCTCATCAAGCGAGACCTTTACCACTGGGCTACGTCCCGCCTTATCGGTAGGTGTTGCCTTTAATTATGGCGACTGAAGGTTTGCTCGTTAATTCGACATAGAGTAACCATGCTATGTTACCATGCTATGTTAGACACCAAATTTTTTTCTCTCTCTCTCTCTCTCTCTCTCTCTCTCTCTCTCTCTCTCTCTCTCTCTCTCTCTCTCTCTCTCTCTCTCTCTCTCTTAAACAAACTGTGTAAATGAGCCTAACATGTCGATAATTTTTTAAGACACAAAAGCTACAAATATTTAAACTGAATAATTTGAAAATAACTTAAAACCTATAAATTAACAATGTCGTTGATTTTGTTGTTTGGTACATGTAGTGCCTCACGTAAGTTGATAACCACACTCGAGCAATCAGGCCAAACCTATCAGAATGATCAACTGATTGACATCCAATAGATGACCATCAGGTAATCAATATGTGCTGTAGCGATTACAATAACGCAAACAAACAAAAACAGTCATCGACCATTGGATGTAAAACACATGGTTATTCTGACTCGTAGTCATCAGAGGAAACCCGCTACACTTTTCCTAATGTAGCAAGGGATCTTTTATATGCACTTTTCCACGGAAAGGAAAGCGCATACCATGGTCTTTGTCAAGTTGTGGTGCACTGGTTGGAACAAAACAACAACAACAACAACAACAAAACAAAATCAGTTGATTGGATCCACCGAAGTAGTTCGATCCTGCGACGCAAGCACCTCAGGTCATTGGTTCGTAACAATAATGGTAATTTTGTCAGCTCTAAATGTGTTCTTTACAGCATTAAAGCTGTATCCTAACCGGCCGCGAGAGACGCGAGCGATTATTTTTGAAATCATTGATTTCCATTGTCACATCCAAACTGCACGCGCGCAACGCGACAGATTTACATGTTAACCAGACACGACCATAACGACAGTCTTCTTTTTAAAATTGTTATTCACAGTTGAAACCGCCAAGTAAAAGTTGTTTGATTAGTTAATATATGTATGTCGCTCGTGTCGCGCGACAAAAATAGAAACAATTCCTATCGGTATTTTGTCGCTCGCTCGACTACACCAATCTGTCGCGCCGTACGCGAGCGGTTAGGATGCAGCAATTGAAATCAATGGTTTCTAAAAAAAAAATCGCACGCGTCTGATTAGGATGCAGCTGTAGAATACAGCTTAAGTTTAAGAAAGTGCCACAACGTCAGTATCATACAACGAAGGAACATAGATAGTGTATTAGTTTTGCTATATGAGAACACTAAAAAACGAAACTATCAGCTGGCATTTAATGAATTTCGTTAAGTATAATTAATACAAAACTACAGCTAATAATATAATATTAGAGGTTTTCGCAAATGTGAAAAACAGGTTTGTAGATGAAAATTAACTAGTGTGATTTTAATCTAAGTGGTTAATTAGAGATGGCAAAAGCAATATATAATATACTTAAAGGGACATTCCTGAGTTTGCTGCAATTTTTAAGGTGTTATCGACTAACAGAAGGAATGTTTAACGACACCCCAACACGAAAAATACATCGGCTACTGGGTGTCCGACTAACAGAGACTTTTTAACGATTGTAATTATATATCAAATATATTTTTCTGCATAAAATATTAGTGGGTGTATATTATACGTGTTTCTGATCATTCTAATATTTGTACTAGGTTAAATTTAATTTTATTTCCAAAAAAGTATTTTTTCGTACGTACAAAATTATTTGAAGACAAAATCCAATTTGGGCTTCATACAAATACTGAGATGATCAGAAATAAATGGAATATACAGACACTGATATTCTAAAAAGGAAAATATATTTAATATATAAGTTTAATCGTAGAAAAATGTTATTAGTCGGAAACATCTTACAATGCAGAAAACTCAGGAATGTCCCTTTAAAGATAGCTGGTTTAATGGGTTACACGAAAATTAATGTTTAGGACATATTTTAAATGGATAAATGCAAGCGCAGACCTAGAGGGGTCAGGGTCCGGACCCCCCTGTTCACAACAAAAAGCTAATATACGACTTCATTTTAATAAATGTAGTTGTGTCTAGACATCCATCCCGCAAACATTCCTGGATCTGCGCCTTGAATAATACAAACATATACACGGCTCTGTAGCTTTAGTAAATGATCTTTTACCCCTAAAGAAAATGTCGATGACGAAACCTAAATGATTTAATAAAGTAAAAGAAATATCCTTGAGACTTGAAGTTTGAATCCGCTTTACGTTACCTCGGTCGTCTCTGGTCTTGGGGAAGGGGTTGGCGCCAGTCAAGCAGACGACACTAGCAGCAACAACAGCGTACAACATCAACGTCAACATGGCGGCAAAATGCAGGAAACCTGGTCACGTTCACAACGCAGGAACAAGAGATCAAAACCGAAATCTACTTAAACATATATCACCCCAACCCAAAGATATAGCGACACTCAGGGCTTTCTGTGGATGATGGCCATTGGATGTTAATCTTTTCTGTCGATGTTTTCTATTGAATGCAAGTTGACCAATGGTTCCAAGGTAAATGAGGTTATCTCTAAAAATATGGCGGACAGGTCAAACACCCGCCTGTTGTGAAGATACACAACTATACATCATCCGGAATGAATAAAACAAACATTTAAATTTAGCCTCCGTTCAGTGACAGCGAGGAAAGGTTACAGTCCGTCTGCGGACAATTTTATCGCTTCAAGGACTTCGGATTAATGTAACACTCAGTTTAAATCAATTTAACTGAACGCAGCCCAGTTGTCATTCGGTTTATCGTGACCATGCAAAAACCACTAGCGGTAGATGCGTGTGCAAGGATTTATGGGGGGGGGGGGGGTTCGTGTCATGCTCTCATTGAAAATATATTGGTAAAATAAGGAAAATTCGCATTCAACAGATGAGGGTTTCGAACACAGAGGGTACATAAAAAACCATATACCCCTCGTGATGCTTCTACAACTTATATTATCTCGCCTTCATGTAAAATTCTTTAATCTCATTGGTTGTTTGCCGTTGGTCAAATCCCTTATACCCCTGTAGGCGGAGCCAAATTCTCTTATACCCCGTCTGTAATTACCAACAGTTGCATGCCACCCCAGTTAATGCTAAAACAATAATTAGATTATAAATAACATTGATAATCAATCAAGTATACATAATTAATTTTATTTTTACTATGAAACACACAATTTCAATACTTTTAAAAGCTGCAATGTTGAACTCGGCCACCTAATTACGGTCGTGGTGTTATTGTATTAATGCGCGATTAGCAACAGTTGTGTTTGTTTTGGGTTTTTTAAATATTTTAATTTTTTTTACTACATACATTTCTGATAAAAAAAAAAGGTTGTTTTTGGGTGGGTTTTTTTTTTTTTTTTATTAATATCTGTTTCAGACAATTTCTTATTACAAACATTTGTAGTTAAAAACTCGTTTATCGATGGAACTATTTTTTGTCACTGGCAAGTGGTTTCGTTCGCGTCCGCGTGGTACGGCTTCGTTAATAAATTGTCGTGTGTTAATTAATTATTTTAACTCAATTTTTTTTTTTTTTAATATAATCTTTGATTATCTTTATTTATGTAAGTGATTGTCTGTGTCCCCGGGGCTGGGCAGTCCGTGCGATTCTGCCTGCTATGTGAAAATTTGTTTGGTAGCGGGTTGGTCGCGCGTGGCTGCGTTTCTCCGGGGCCAGGTTAATCGCTTTTCAATAATTAGAGATATTATTTAACATATTTATTCTTTTTAATCAATTTATATGTCTCTACCAGCTCTACCAAACTTTTATGGTGGCTGGATGGGGACATTTCTTTTAGCTGTGTATATATGTTATATGTTTGTGGTATGCAAGTGTGTGAGTATAAGTGTATTGCTCGGTATTGGGTGGGGGCTTATCTGGCAGTAATCCCCTCCCCCTTCCGGAAAATTGCATGTTATAAATATGTGTATCTTTTAATTTTGGCTTTAGTTGTGTGTGGGGGGTTTTTTGGTTCTTTTTTCCTTTTTATTTTATTTATTATTTATTCTTATTATTCTTATTTTTTATTTTATTATTATTATTATTATTATTATTATTATTTTTTATTATTATTATTATTATTATTATTATTATTTTTTTTTTTTTGTAAATAAATTTGATAGGTTTATGTTTATGTATATTTTATCCATATTTTAATCATTATTTTATATTTTTAATAAAAAAAAAAAAAATTATGTAATTTAACAGGGCAGGTGTCTGGTCTGTGCCTTTGGTAGTGGCTTGGTTAATATTACCTCATCTACGCCCTAGGTATTATAGATTAAAGTGTTCGCCGCGTCTTCTAAATGACTTAATCATGTTGTTTTAGAAGACAACTCAGGAGTCGCCTGTTTTTCCATGGATCGGCCGGATTCACCTCTCTCCTTCTGGCAGGCTTGGTACTTAAAACGAAATATTAAATTAACCATCGCTGGATTTTTTGCACCACTCCCCTAGTGGCACCAGCGATTATACTCTTACAACCTTTTGGCGTCACTCTTCAAGTGACGCCGGTTTGGGAAGTTATAATAACTTCCTAAACAACTAGTAGGTTGCCAGGATTGGACTGAACTGCGGTTTGACACGGTGGGGGTGGGGGGGGGGGGGGGGGGGGGGGGGTGATGAGATGCCGGGAGTTAGGGCATTCTTTGGGGCTATATGCGTAAGCGGTTCGGCCTTAGGTTTGGTGTAGGGCCGGCCTCCCCTCCCTCCCGACCCTCACATCATCACACCAATGTTTAAAATAAGACTGGCAGCCCATTTCCTCTTAACCTCCCATGGGCTTAATGAATATTGTTTAAGAATTATTATTAATTTTAGACCAGCCCATCTAAATTTGCGCCGAAAATATATTATATTAATAATTTATATAGATTAGGAATGTTGATATTTTCCTTTAAGGGCGCAGCCAAAACCTTTTAACCCCAATTTTCCCCTTTTTATACTTTTGGCGTTAATATTCAAAATTTCCCCTATTTGTTAGGTTATCCCTGTCCCGAGTCAGACCCCCGATCCTATCGGAGGCCGGACTCGAGATAGGCGTGTTCGAAACCCTAGTGGTATATGGACACGTTAAACAAGTTACTAAGCTAAGCTAATAAATTGTTAACAATTATTGTCTGGCGTTGCTAGTAATAATTAAGTACTTGGTGATGCCTCGACCAGAAGCGGTCACGCCCTATATAAGGGCCCTATGGGCAACCTAGGGAGACACCACAGCATCGTAGAGGTCTAAAATTAACGAGCTACTCTTGATTCACTAATATCAAAACCTATATTAGCTCGGCCATTTACCTTTCGACCGACCGTTCAAAATTGCGCCAAATTCCCTCAATCAAAATTGCGCACCCTTTTCTCTTTGGCATTTAACTGCTCCATTCAAATTCCATAGCAGCACCACCACCCCCACCCGCCTGCCACCGATTTGATCGGACTGCTGGTGCTCCCTTGCACCTGCCAGTGCAGGCGGTCCCTTCTCTCCACCACCCCCCCCCCCCCCCACACATTTCCTGTCATGAACGGAGGAGCCGGCCAAGGCCGGCTCTTGTGCCCACGACAGGCGTGCGCTACAACAGTTGTCGAAGCATTACTCGGGGTAAAAGAACACACAAAGGGTACATAAAAAGCCATATACCCCCGAAGGCGAGGGGGTAAAAGAGCACACAGAGGGTACATAAAAAGCCATATACCCCGAGTGATGCTTCTACAACTTATATTGTTACCGCCAGAGCGTCGAACATAGTTTATTAAAGGGACATTCCCGAGTTTGCTGCATTGTAAGATGTTTCCGACTAATAAAATAATAACTTTCATATTAAATATATTTTGTTGTTTAGAATATCAGTGTCTGTATATTCAATGTGTTCTCTGGTCGTCTTAATATTTGAAAGAAGCCCAAACTGGATTTTGTCTTCAAATAATTTCGTACGTACGAAACAAATATTTTAGGAAATAAAATGAAATTTAACCTAGTACAAATATTACAACGATCAGAAACACGTTTAATATACAGCCACTAATATTTTATGCAGAAAAATATATTTGATATGTAATTACAATTGTTAAAAAGTGTCCGTTAGTCGATAACATCTTAAAAAGTGCAGCAAACTCAGGAATGTCCCTTTAAAACAACGCAGACACAACAACACTGTTAAAGGTCTAATCTAGCCCCCCTCCCCCCCCCCCCCCCCATTACATTATACATATAACACAAATACAAAACACAAACACATTGTAAGTAGTACTAAACCAAATAACTTCCGGCCGGGTCAAAGTTCGAGGTGCACCTCTTTTGATAGAGAAGTGAACACCACACGTCCTGTGATTGGTGATAAATGTGATTGTGTTGGTTATAAAACAATTACTTTCATCTGGGCAAAAAAGGTATGCAATTTTATTTCATCTAGTACCATTGTGTCAAGTAGCCTTGTAAAAAAAAAGTGCTCAAATTGTGTGCTAGATTAGGGTAGTCATAGATGCTACCCGTTATCTCTGAAACGAGCAGCTTCACCATCATTTTTTTCTGATTCGCTTTAAGGGTGAGGGATGGTAGTATTTATATCCGTGGTGTTCATGTCGATTAATACGCTGCAGGTAGGAGTTTTAGCTACACATGTTACTATTGTCGTCTATGGTATTTGATTTGGTAGCATACACCCTATAGAGTCTTAAAGCCCCAGTCTCACCTCACAATCATATAGAATATTTCACAAATACAAAACCTAAACACAACTACTGTCTTAAAGACATAATCTCGCCTCACGATCACATAGACTATTTCACAAATACAAAACCTAAACACATCTGTCTTAAAGGTACAATCTCACCTCACGATCACATAGACTATTTCACAAATACAAAACCTAAACACAACTACTGTCTTAAAGACACAATCTCACATCACGATCACATAGACTATTTCACAAATACAAAACCTAAACACAACTACAGTCTTAAAGGCACAATCTCAGCTCACGATCACATAGACTATTTCACAAATACAAAACCTAAACACAACTACTGTCTTAAAGGCACACTCTCACCTCACGACCACATAGATTATTTCACAAATACGAAACCTAAACACAACTACAGTCTTAAAGGCACAATCTCAGCTCACGATCACATAGACTATTTCACAAATACGAAACCTAAACACAACTACAGTCTTAAAGGCACAATCTCGCCTCACGATCACATAGACTATTTCACAAATACAAAACCTAAACACAACTACTGTCTTAAAGGCACAATCTCACCTCACGATCACATAGACTATTTCACAAATACAAAACCTAAACACAACTACTGTCTTAAAGGCACAATCTCGCCTCACGATCACATAGACTATTTCACAAATACAAAACCTAAACACAACTACAGTCTTAAAGGCACAATCTCAGCTCACGATCACATAGACTATTTCACAAATACAAAACCTAAACACAACTACAGTCTTAAAGGCACAATCTCGCCTCACGATCACATAGACTATTTCACAAATACAAAGTAAAGTAAAGTTTGTTTTATTTAACGACGCCGCTAGAGCACATTGATTTTTTTATCTTATCATCGGCTATTGGACGTCAAACATATGGTCATTCTGACACTGTTTTTAGAGGAAACCCGCTGTCGCCACATAGGCTACTCTTTTTACGACAGGCAGCAAGGGATCTTTTATTTGCGCTTCCCACAGGCAGGATAGCACAAACCATGGCCTTTGTTGAACCAGTTATGGATCACTGGTCGGTGCAAGTGGTTTACACCTACCCATTGAGCCTTGCGGAGCACTCACTCAGGGTTTGGAGTCGGTATCTGGATTAAAAATCCCATGCCTCGACTGGGATCCGAACCCAGTACCTACCAGCCTGTAGACCGATGGCCTGCCACGACGCCACCGAAGCCGGTTTCACAAATACAAAACCTAAACACAACGACAGTCTTAAAGACACAATCTCGCCTCACGATCACATAGACTATTTCACAAATACAAAACCTAAACACAACTACAGTCTTAAAGACACAATCTCAGCTCACGATCACATAGACTATTTCACAAATACAAAACCTAAACACAACTACAGTCTTAAAGGCACAATCTCGCCTCACGATCACATAGACTATTTCACAAATACAAAACCTAAACACAACTGCAGTCTTAAAGGCACAATCTCGCCTCACGATCACATAGACTATTTCACAAATACAAAACCTAAACACAACTACTGTCTTAAAGGCACAGTCTCACCTCACAATCACATAGACTATTTCACAAATACAAAACCTAAACACAACTACTGTCTTAAAGACATAATCGTAGTCCAGTGGTAAAGCACTCGCCTGATCCGCGGTCGGTCTAGGATCGATCGCCGTCGATGGATCCATTGGACTATTTCTCGTCCCAGCTAGAGCACCACGACTGGTATAGCGAAGACCATGGCATGTGCTATTCTGTCTGAGGGTATAACAGATCCCTTGCAACTATAGACAAATGTAGCGGATTTCCTCTCTAATACTAGATGTTAAAATTACTAACTGTTTGACACCCAACAGCAGATGAATAATAAATCAATATGCTCTATTCGTGCAGTTAAACAAAAAGAAACTAACTGTTCTAGGGATAAAACAATTTGCATTTCGAAAGCAGAGATTGTGTCCACAACAGGCGTGCTTGAATAGTTTTCCCTGATGAAAGCATATACCAAACATTCCCCACACCCACACATCTCTCTGTGTATACATTGTACAATAAAAGTAGGTTAGAGACGACGCTCTGGCTGAGTGTCGATATGGCGAACACAGAACATACACGAGGTCAAGGCTTCACTTAAATGACAACTGGCATGGAACAATGGCGCTGCTACTCGTTCACCTATCAGGAAGTTTAAATACTGGATCTTCAAGAGGCAATTCACACATCGTGTTGATGTATAAATACTGGACCTTCAAGAGGCAATTCACACAGCGGTTATCACATATGTTTACTTACAACAATACAGATCTAAAAAAAACCGTTTACTGACAATGGGTACGTTCTTCAAATAATTAATTATTAATCCAGTCGATTAATGTTGTATGGTGGCCAAGAAAAATGTATTTGATAAAAAAAGCAATATAAAAACTCAATCCTTGTTTTGTGTGTGAACAGTAACAAGTAAAATGTAGTATAACCAATGACGATTTGTGCTGTTAGCCATTTCAAAATGCTTTTTAAAATAATAACCGACAAGTAAATTAAAGAGACACGTTTATCTGCATGTCCGATGTTACTATGTATTTCTTTAAACTACGGATACTGTCTTTCTGGCTGTGTGTTGTTTTTTGTCACGTTCATACAGGTCTGTAAAAAGTGAAATGTTATTAAATTTATATTATCATTTTTAATTTTAAAACATTTATCTATTTAATTTTTTTTTTTTTTATGTAACTAATAAAAATCATTTAAGAAACAAATACCAGTGGTGTCAAACCATGTAAGTATACATGGGGCGCTATTGTTGTCATGTTCTATTTTAACAAATTCATTGTCTGTGTTCAGTTTGGCGAATATTTATAGCATATTAAACGAACTTCCATTTCGTATCATATTTATGTCCCGAATGAAATAAATTTCAGTAGTCATGAGCTTTAGCAAGTGACAATGAACATTATTTCACGAGGGACATAAACATGACACGAAATGGTAGCGAGTTTAATATCCTATTTATTACCCATAATAGATCTTAATTTATATCACTCATCTCGTTTGGTTAACGTTCCTGTAAGGTTGTAGTGCCCCAATTTATGACGTCATCGTGTGACGTCCCAATTGGCGTTCTAGTGGGACGTATCACTATGGTATGTACTGGTGTATCAAGATTTTTTTTTTTTTTTAACCCTATGAGTAATAAATTTCAATATTAATTTTCGACCAAAAGCCAATTCGGACATCGGATGTCACTTCGTCTGTTTGTGTAAATAAAACTTGAATTTGAAGTTTCTGTTCCCGCCTTTTCAAGTTGTTTAGGGGGGAAAATGTATAATAGAAAACTGAAAATAAGAACAAATAAAACCAATGCATTATGTAATCTATTGGTGGTAAATGTTTTCAACTGGATCCCAACTCTGTCATTTAATGATGAGACCACGGCAAAAACAATATGCCGTGGTAAAATCACCACCATGTCATTATACACGGCAATGTTTGTGGTTAATATTTAAAGGAACAGACCCTAGTTTTTAAACACCAAGCCATATTGTTCACTATTAGAGCTGTTTATGATCGCTGAAATCAAACTACTTATATTTTATTGGTTAGATTATCCATTTCCGTAGAATCGACATTTTTCTGGTCATCCTGGTATTTTTAATACCACAAAATGCATTTATTATATGTTAAAAAAACGCACGCGTGTCTGAGAAGTAACAGTTATGGAGTCGAGTTTAGTCTATTTTTAACGATATTTCACCATTTCAACTTCACAGACTCTTGTTTCACTCTCTTGTAACGTTATCCAAATGTGTTACAGGCCTGTAACCTAACCAAACTCGGTCTCCATTATACGGGTTGAAACTTGGCTCTGCGTCTTTATGAGAGGAAGTTTTATTTGTGAGTATTACAAAAATAAGTAATTAACAAAACAAACCAAAAATGTTTACAGAAAATTTAAACTTCCATGGCAAAAATAAATGCAATGGACAAATGAAAACACAGCTGCAATCTCTGATTATCGTGACTAATTACCAGGGTTGGAATATATTATAGCTGACTGGTAACACGACAAATACTGCAAACAGGAATGTTAGAGGATGAGATATAAATCATATAACTTTTGGCAATTTACCTTTATTTTTAAAATGCCAGCAGCAAAACAGTTCCGGCTTTCTTAAAGTGACGATAACACTTTCTACAGTGAAGATGACACATTGTAGAGTGAAATAGTGAGATATTTTAAGATATTTCACTAAATGTTATATAATAAAAAGTTATATCACTTAGATTCTCTTTCTTCTTCTCATTCTCTTTCGTCTTTTCATTCTCTTTCGTCTTCTCTTTCTTTCCTTCTTCTCTTTCTCCTTCTTCTTTCATTTTCTTCCTTCTTTTATTCCCAGTTATCTCTATGTGTTGTATATAACAAATGCAGCGTTCACCATACTTACGCTCATACATAATGATGATGATAATGATGCTTGTTGATTTTTACCCTTGCATCAACTTGTTTTTCTCACATTTCCCGCAGTAGGTATAACAGCGCCACCTCAAGTAATTTGGGGTCCAAAATGAGGTCATTTGTGAGTAAAGTCGAAGACAATACACGAATTTCCTGTATTTTGTCTTGTCTTTTGTTTTCCTTTTTTTCTTCACCGACCTCAGTGGTGTCGTGGTTAAGCATTGGACATAAGGCTGGTAGGTATTGTGTTCGCAGCCCGGTACTGGCTCCAAACCCGAGCGAGTTTTAACGACTCAGTGGGTAGGTGTAGGACCACTACACCAACTCACTAACCACGAAGCACTAACCACTAACCCTCAGTCCTGGACAGACAGCCTAGATAGCAGTGATCCTTGCCTTCAGACACATTGTGTACAGCACGGTCGGTTTAGGATCGATCCACGTCGGTGGGCCTACTGGGCTATCTCTTATTCCAGCCAGTGCTCCACAACTGGTGTAACAAAGGCCGTGGTATTTACTATCCTGTCTGTGGGATGGTGCATATAAAAGATCCCTTGCTGCTAATGGAAAAAGAGTACCCCACGAAGTGGCTGCAGCGGGTTTCCTCTCTCGATATCTGTGTGGTCATTAACCATAAAATAAAATGTGTTGAGTGCGTCGTTAAATAAAACATTTCCTTCCTTCTTCTCTCAATATCTGTGTGGTCCTTAACAATATGTCTGACGCCATGTAACCGTAAATAAAATGTGTTGAGTGCATCGATAAATAAAACATTTCCTTCCTTCTTCTCTCAATATCTGTGTGGTCCTTAACCATATGTCTGACGTCATATAACCGTAAATAAAATGTGTTGAGTGCATCGTTAAATAAAACACTTCCTTCTTCTCTCAATATCTGTGTGGTCCTTAACCATATGTCTGACGTCATATAACCGAACATAAAATGTGTTGAGTGCATCGATAAATAAAACACTTCCTTCCTTCATTGTGTACAGGCCTTACCTCAGATGGACACCGAAAGAAAGAAATGTTTATTTAACAACGCACTCAACACATTTTATTTACGGTTATATGGCGTCAGACATATGGTTAAGGACCACACATATATTGAGAGAGAAAACCCGCTGTCGCCACTTCATGGGCAACTCTTTTCGATTAGCAGCAAGGGATCTTTTATATGCACCATCCCACAGACAGGGTAGTGCATACCACGGCCTTTGATATGCCAGTCGTGGTGCACTGGCTGGAACGAGAAATATCCTAATGGGCTCACCGACGGGGATCGATCTCAGACCGACCACACAACGAGCGAGCGCTTTACCACTGGGCTACCTCCCGCCCCCGAGTCCAGACGTTTTAGACATCTGGAACACTTCACTGTTTTGTTGTTTTAGACATCTGGAACACTTCACTGTTTTGTTGTTTTAGACATCTGGAACACTTCACTGTTTTGTTGTTTTAGACATCTGGAACACTTCACTGTTTTGTTGTTTTAGACATCTGGAACACTTCACTGTTTTGTTGTTTTAGACATCTGGAACACTTCACTGTTTTGTTGTTTTAGACATCTGGAACACATCACTGTTTGTTTTAGACGTTTTAGACATCTGGAACACTTCACTGTTTTGTTGTTTTAGACATCTGGAACACTTCACTGTTTTGTTGTTTTAGACATCTGGAACACTTCACTGTTTTGTTGTTTTAGACATCTGGAACACTTCACTGTTTTGTTGTTTTAGACATCTGGAACACTTCACTGTTTTGTTGTTTTAGTTTTAGACATCTGGAACACTTCACTGTTTTGTTGTTTTAGACATCTGGAACACTTCACTGTTTTGTTGTTTTAGACATCTGGAACACTTCACTGTTTTGTTGTTTTAGACATCTGGAACACTTCACTGTTTTGTTGTTTTAGACATCTGGAACACTTCACTGTTTTGTTGTTTTAGACATCTGGAACACTTCACTGTTTTGTTGTTTTAGACATCTGGAACACTTCACTGTTTTGTTGTTTTAGACATCTGGAACACTTCACTGTTTTGTTTTAGTTTTTAGACATCTGGAACACTTCACTGTTTTGTTGTTTTAGACATCTGGAACACTTCACTGTTTTGTTGTTTTAGACATCTGGAACACTTCACTGTTTTGTTGTTTTAGACATCTGGAACACTTCACTGTTTTGTTGTTTTAGACATCTGGAACACATCACTGTTTTGTTGTTTTAGACATCTGGAACACTTCACTGTTTTGTTGTTTTAGACATCTGGAACACTTCACTGTTTTGTTGTTTTAGACATCTGGAACACTTCACTGTTTTGTTGTTTTAGACATCTGGAACACTTCACTGTTTTGTTGTTTTAGACATCTGGAACACATCACTGTTTTGTTGTTTTAGACATCTGGAACACTTCACTGTTTTGTTGTTTTAGACATCTGGAACACTTCACTGTTTTGTTGTTTTAGACATCTGGAACACTTCACTGTTTTGTTGTTTTAGACATCTGGAACACTTCACTGTTTTGTTGTTTTAGACATCTGGAACACTTCACTGTTTTGTTGTTTTAGACATCTGGAACACTTCACTGTTTTGTTGTTTTAGACATCTGGAACACTTCACTGTTTTGTTGTTTTAGACATCTGGAACACTTCACTGTTTTGTTGTTTTAGACATCTGGAACACTTCACTGTTTTGTTGTTTTAGACATCTGGAACACTGGAACACTCACTGTTTTGTTGTTTTAGACATCTGGAACACTTCACTGTTTTGTTGTTTTAGACATCTGGAACACTTCACTGTTTTGTTGTTTTAGACATCTGGAACACTTCACTGTTTTGTTGTTTTAGACATCTGGAACACTTCACTGTTTTGTTGTTTTAGTTTTTTTGTTGTTTTAGACATCTGGAACACTTCACTGTTTTGTTGTTTTAGACATCTGGAACACTTCACTGTTTTGTTGTTTTAGACATTTTTTGTTGAGACATCTGGAACACTTCACTGTTGTGTTGTTTTTTTGTTGTTTTAGACATCTGGAACACTTCACTGTTTTGTTGTTTTAGACATCTGGAACACTTCACTGTTGTGTTGTTTTGTTTTTTAGACATCTGGAACACTTCACTGTTTTGTTGTTTTAGACATCTGGAACACTTCACTGTTTTGTTGTTTTAGACATCTGGAACACTTCACTGTTGTGTTGTTTTGTTGTTTTAGACATCTGGAACACTTCACTGTTTTGTTGTTTTAGACATCTGGAACACTTCACTGTTTTGTTGTTTTAGACATCTGGAACACTTCACTGTTTTGTTGTTTTAGACATCTGGAACACTTCACTGTTTTGTTGTTTTAGACATCTGGAACACTTCACTGTTTTGTTGTTTTAGACATCTGGAACACTTCACTGTTTTGTTGTTTTAGACATCTGGAACACTTCACTGAGACATCTGGAACACTTCACTGTTTTGTTGTTTTAGACATCTGGAACACTTCACTGTTTTGTTGTTTTAGACATCTGGAACACTTCACTGTTTTGTTGTTTTAGACATCTGGAACACTTCACTGTTTTGTTGTTTTAGACATCTGGAACACTTCACTGTTTTGTTGTTTTAGACATCTGGAACACTTCACTGTTTGTGTTGTTTTAGACATCTGGAACACTTCACTGTTTTGTTGTTTTAGACATCTGGAACACTTCACTGTTTTGTTGTTTTAGACATCTGGAACACTTCACTGTTTTGTTGTTTTAGACATCTGGAACACTTCACTGTTTTGTTGTTTTAGACATCTGGAACACTTCACTGTTTTGTTGTTTTAGACATCTGGAACACTTCACTGTTTTGTTGTTTTAGACATCTGGAACACTTCACTGTTTTGTTGTTTTAGACATCTGGAACACTTCACTGTTTTGTTGTTTTAGACATCTGGAACACTTCACTGTTTTGTTGTTGTTTTAGACAGACATCTGGAACACTTCACTGTTTTGTTGTTTTAGACAGACATCTGGAACACTTCACTGTTTTGTTGTTTTAGACATCTGGAACACATCTGGAACACTTCACTGTTTTGTTGTTTTAGACATCTGGAACACTTCACTGTTTTGTTGTTTTAGACATCTGGAACACTTCACTGTTTTGTTGTTTTAGACATCTGGAACACTTCACTGTTTTGTTGTTTTAGACATCTGGAACACTTCACTGTTTTGTTGTTTTAGACATCTGGAACACTTTTAGACATCTGGAACACTTCACTGTTTTGTTGTTTTAGACATCTGGAACACTTCACTGTTTTGTTGTTTTAGACGTTTTAGACATCTGGAACACTTCACTGTTTTGTTGTTTTAGACGTTTTAGACATCTGGAACACTTCACTGTTTTGTTGTTTTAGACATCTGGAACACTTCACTGTTTTGTTGTTTTAGACATCTGGAACACTTCACTGTTTTGTTGTTTTAGACATCTGGAACACTTCACTGTTTTGTTGTTTTAGACATCTGGAACACTTCACTGTTTTGTTGTTTTAGACATCTGGAACACTTCACTGTTTTGTTGTTTTAGACATCTGGAACACATCACTGTTTTAGACAGACATCTGGAACACTTCACTGTTTTGTTGTTTTAGACATCTGGAACACTTCACTGTTTTGTTGTTTTAGACATCTGGAACACTTCACTGTTTTGTTGTTTTAGACGTTTTAGACATCTGGAACACTTCACTGTTTTGTTGTTTTAGACATCTGGAACACTTCACTGTTTTGTTGTTTTAGACATCTGGAACACTTCACTGTTTTGTTGTTTTAGACATCTGGAACACTTCACTGTTTTGTTGTTTTAGACATCTGGAACACTTCACTGTTTTGTTGTTTTAGACATCTGGAACACTTCACTGTTTTGTTGTTTTAGACATCTGGAACACTTCACTGTTTTGTTGACATTGGAACACTTCACTGTTTTGTTGTTTTAGACATCTGGAACACTTCACTGTTTTGTTGTTTTAGACATCTGGAACACTTCACTGTTTTGTTGTGTTGTTTTAGTTTTTAGACATCTGGAACACTTCACTGTTTTGTTGTTTTAGACATCTGGAACACTTCACTGTTTTGTTGTTTTAGACATCTGGAACACTTCACTGTTTTGTTGTTTTAGACATCTTTCAGACATCTGGAACACTTCACTGTTTTGTTGTTTTAGACATCTGGAACACTTCACTGTTTTGTTGTTTTAGACATCTGGAACACTTCACTGTTTTGTGTTGTTTTAGACATCTGGAACACTTCACTGTTTTGTTGTTTTAGACATCTGGAACACTTCACTGTTTTGTTGTTTTAGACATCTGGAACACTTCACTGTTTTGTTGTTTTAGACATCTGGAACACTTCACTGTTTTGTTGTTTTAGACATCTGGAACACTTCACTGTTTTGTTGTTTTAGACATCTGGAACACTTCACTGTTTTGTTGTGTTTCACTGTTTTGTTGTTTTAGACATCTGGAACACTTCACTGTTTTGTTGTTTTAGACATCTGGAACACTTCACTGTTTTGTTGTTTTAGACATCTGGAACACTTCACTGTTTTGTTGTTTTAGACATCTGGAACACTTCACTGTTTTGTTGTTTTAGACATCTGGAACACTTCACTGTTTTGTTGTTTTAGACATCTGGAACACTTCACTGTTTTGTTGTTTTAGACATCTGGAACACTTCACTGTTTTGTTGTTTTAGACATCTGGAACACTTCACTGTTTTGTTGTTTTAGACATCTGGAACACTTCACTGTTTTGTTGTTTTAGACATCTGGAACACTTCACTGTTTTGTTGTTTTAGACATCTGGAACACTTCACTGTTTTGTTGTTTTAGACGTTTTAGACATCTGGAACACTTCACTGTTTTGTTGTTTTAGACGTTTTAGACATCTGGAACACTTCACTGTTTTGTTGTTTTAGACATCTGGAACACTTTTAGACATCTGGAACACTTCACTGTTTTGTTGTTTTAGACATCTGGAACACTTCACTGTTTTGTTGTTTTAGACATCTGGAACACTTCACTGTTTTGTTGTTTTAGACATCTGGAACACTTCACTGTTTTGTTGTTTTAGACATCTGGAACACTTCACTGTTTTGTTGTTTTAGACGTTTTAGACATCTGGAACACTTCACTGTTTTGTTGTTGTTTTAGACATCTGGAACACTTCACTGTTTTGTGTTGTTTTAGACATCTGGAACACTTCACTGTTTTGTTGTTTTAGACATCTGGAACACTTCACTGTTTTGTTGTTTTAGACATCTGGAACACTTCACTGTTTTGTTGTTTTAGACATCTGGAACACTTCACTGTTTTGTTGTTTTGTTTTTAGACATCTGGAACACTTCACTGTTTTGTTGTTTTAGACATCTGGAACACTTCACTGTTTTGTTGTTGTTCACTGTTTTGTTGTTTTAGACATCTGGAACACTTCACTGTTTTGTTGTTTTAGACATCTGGAACACTTCACTGTTTTGTTGTTTTAGACATCTGGAACACTTCACTGTTTTGTTGTTTTAGACATCTGGAACACTTCACTGTTTTGTTGTTTTAGACATCTGGAACACTTCACTGTTTTGTTGTTTTAGACATCTGGAACACTTCACTGTTTTGTTGTTTTAGACATCTGGAACACTTCACTGTTTTGTTGTTTTAGACATCTGGAACACTTCACTGTTTTGTTGTTTTAGACATCTGGAACACTTCACTGTTTTGTTGTTTTAGTCTGGAACACTTCACTGTTTTGTTGTTTTAGACATCTGGAACACTTCACTGTTTTGTTGTTTTAGACATCTGGAACACTTCACTGTTTTGTTGTTTTTTTAGACATCTGGAACACTTCACTGTTTTGTTGTTTTAGACATCTGGAACACTTCACTGTTTTGTTGTTTTAGACATCTGGAACACTTCACTGTTGTTTTGTTGTTTTAGACATCTGGAACACTTCACTGTTTTGTTGTTTTAGACATCTGGAACACTTCACTGTTTTTGTTGTTTTAGACATCTGGAACACTTCACTGTTTTGTTGTTTTAGACATCTGGAACACTTCACTGTTTTTGTTGTTTTAGACATCTGGAACACTGTTGTTTTTTTTTTAGACATCTGGAACACTTCACTGTTTTGTTGTTTTAGACATCTGGAACACTTCACTGTTTTGTTGTTTTAGACATCTGGAACACTTCACTGTTTTGTTGTTTTAGACATCTGGAACACTTCACTGTTTTGTTGTTTTAGACATCTGGAACACTTCACTGTTTTGTTGTTTTAGACATCTGGAACACTTCACTGTTTTGTTGTTTTTTTAGACATCTGGAACACTTCACTGTTTTGTTGTTTTAGACATCTGGAACACTTCACTGTTTTGTTGTTTTAGACATCTGGAACACTTCACTGTTTTGTTGTTTTAGACATCTGGAACACTTCACTGTTTTGTTGTTTTAGACGTTTTAGACATCTGGAACACTTCACTGTTTTGTTGTTTTAGACATCTGGAACACTTCACTGTTTTGTTGTTTTAGACATCTGGAACACTTCACTGTTTTGTTGTTTTAGACATCTGGAACACTTCACTGTTTTGTTGTTTTAGACATCTGGAACACTTTTAGACATCTGGAACACTTCACTGTTTTGTTGTTTTAGACATCTGGAACACTTCACTGTTTTGTTGTTTTAGACATCACTGGAACACTTCACTGTTTTGTTGTTTTAGACATCTGGAACACTTCACTGTTTTGTTGTTTTAGACATCTGGAACACTTCACTGTTGTTGTTTTTTAGACATCTGGAACACTTCACTGTTTTGTTGTTTTAGACATCTGGAACACTTCACTGTTTTGTTGTTTTAGACATCTGGAACACTTCACTGTTTTGTTGTTTTAGACATCTGGAACACTTCACTGTTTTGTTGTTTTAGACATCTGGAACACTGGAACACTTCACTGTTTTGTTGTTTTAGACATCTGGAACACTTTGTTTTGTTGTTTTAGACATCTGGAACACTTCACTGTTTTGTTGTTTTAGACATCTGGAACACTTCACTGTTTTGTTGTTTTAGACGTTTTAGACATCTGGAACACTTCACTGTTTTGTTGTTTTAGACGTTTTAGACATCTGGAACACTTCACTGTTTTGTTGTTTTAGACGTTTTAGACATCTGGAACACTTCACTGTTTTGTTGTTTTAGACATCTGGAACACTTCACTGTTTTGTTGTTTTAGACATCTGGAACACTTCACTGTTTTGTTGTTTTTGACGTTTTAGACATCTGGAACACTTCACTGTTTTGTTGTTTTAGACATCTGGAACACTTCACTGTTTTGTTGTTTTAGACATCTGGAACACATCACTGTTTGTTGTTTTAGACATCTGGAACACTTCACTGTTTTGTTGTTTTAGACATCTGGAACACTTCACTGTTTTGTTGTTTTAGACATCTGGAACACTTCACTGTTTTGTTGTTTTAGACATCTGGAACACTTCACTGTTTTGTTGTTTTAGACATCTGGAACACTTCACTGTTTTGTTGTTTTAGACGTTTTAGACATCTGGAACACTTCACTGTTTTGTTGTTTTAGACATCTGGAACACTTCACTGTTTTGTTGTTTTAGACATCTGGAACACTTCACTGTTTTGTTGTTTTAGACATCTGGAACACTTCACTGTTTTGTTGTTTTAGTTGGAACACTTCACTGTTTTGTTTTTTAGACATCTGGAACACTTCACTGTTTTGTTGTTTTAGACATCTGGAACACTTCACTGTTTTGTTGTTTTAGACATCTGGAACACTTCACTGTTTTGTTGTTTTAGACATCTGGAACACTTCACTGTTGTGTTGTTTTAGACGTTTTAGACATCTGGAACACTTCACTGTTTTGTTGTTTTAGACTTCTGGAACACTTCACTGTTTTGTTGTTTTAGACGTTTTAGACATCTGGAACACTTCACTGTTTTGTTGTTTTAGACTTCTGGAACACTTCACTGTTTTGTTGTTTTAGACATCTGGAACACTTCACTGTTTTGTTGTTTTAGACATCTGGAACACTTCACTGTTTTGTTGTTTTAGACGTTTTAGACATCTGGAACACTTCACTGTTTTAGACATCTGGAACACTTCACTGTTTTGTTGTTTTAGACATCTGGAACACTTCACTGTTTTGTTGTTTTAGACATCTGGAACACTTCACTGTTTTGTTGTTTTAGACGTTTTAGACATCTGGAACACTTCACTGTTTTGTTGTTTTAGACATCTGGAACACTTCACTGTTTTGTTGTTTTAGACATCTGGAACACTTCACTGTTGTTGTGTTTTGTTGTTTTAGACATCTGGAACACTTCACTGTTTTGTTGTTTTTCACTGTTTTGTTGTTTTAGACGTTTTAGACATCTGGAACACTTCACTGTTTTGTTGTTTTAGACATCTGGAACACTTCACTGTTTTGTTGTTTTAGTCTGGAACACATTGTTTTGTTGTTTTAGACATCTGGAACACTTCACTGTTTGTTTTGTTGTTTTAGACATCTGGAACACTTCACTGTTTTGTTGTTTTAGACATCTGGAACACTTCACTGTTTTGTTGTTTTAGTTTCACTGTTTTGTTTTAGACATCTGGAACACTTCACTGTTTTGTTGTTTTAGACATCTGGAACACTTCACTGTTTTGTTGTTTTAGACATCTGGAACACTTCACTGTTTTGTTGTTTTAGACATCTGGAACACTTCACTGTTGTGTTGTTTTAGACATCTGGAACACTTCACTGTTGTGTTGTTTTGTTGTTTTAGACTTCTGGAACACATCACTGTTTTGTTGTTTTAGACATCTGGAACACTTCACTGTTTTGTTGTTTTAGACATCTGGAACACTTCACTGTTTTGTTGTTTTAGACATCTGGAACACTTCACTGTTGTGTTGTTTTGTTGTTTTAGACATCTGGAACACTTCACTGTTTTGTTGTTTTAGACATCTGGAACACATCACTGTTTTGTTGTTTTAGACGTTTTAGACATCTGGAACACATCACTGTTTTGTTGTTTTAGACATCTGGAACACATCACTGTTTTGTTGTTTTAGACATCTGGAACACATCACTGTTTTGTTGTTTTAGACATCTGGAACACTTCACTGTTTTGTTGTTTTAGACGTTTTAGACATCTGGAACACATCACTGTTTTGTTGTTTTAGACGTTTTAGACATCTGGAACACATCACTGTTTTGTTGTTTTAGACATCTGGAACACATCACTGTTTTGTTGTTTTAGACATCTGGAACACATCACTGTTTTGTTGTTTTAGACATCTGGAACACTTCACTGTTTTGTTGTTTTAGACATCTTTGGAACACTTTGTTGTTTTTTAGACGTTTTAGACATCTGGAACACTTCACTGTTTTGTTGTTTTAGACATCTGGAACACATCACTGTTTTGTTGTTTTAGACATCTGGAACACTTCACTGTTTTGTTGTTTTAGACATCTGGAACACTTCACTGTTTTGTTGTTTTAGACGTTTTAGACATCTGGAACACTTCACTGTTTTGTTGTTTTAGACATCTGGAACACTTCACTGTTTTGTTGTTTTAGACATCTGGAACACTTCACTGTTTTGTTGTTTTAGACATCTGGAACACTTCACTGTTTTGTTGTTTTAGACGTTTTAGACATCTGGAACACTTCACTGTTTTGTTGTTTTAGACATCTGGAACACTTCACTGTTTTGTTGTTTTAGACATCTGGAACACATCACTGTTTTAGACATCTGGAACACTTCACTGTTTTGTTGTTTTAGACATCTGGAACACTTCACTGTTTTGTTGTTTTAGACATCTGGAACACTTCACTGTTGTGTTGTTTTAGACGTTTTAGACATCTGGAACACATCACTGTTTTGTTGTTTTAGACATCTGGAACACTTCACTGTTGTGTTGTTTTGTTGTTTTAGACTTCTGGAACACATCACTGTTTTGTTGTTTTAGACATCTGGAACACTTCACTGTTTTGTTGTTTTAGACATCTGGAACACTTCACTGTTGTGTTGTTTTGTTGTTTTAGACATCTGGAACACTTCACTGTTTTGTTGTTTTAGACATCTGGAACACTTCACTGTTTTGTCGTTTTAGACATCTGGAACACTTCACTGTTGTGTTGTTTTGTTGTTTTAGACATCTGGAACACTTCACTGTTTTGTTGTTTTAGACATCTGGAACACATCACTGTTTTGTTGTTTTAGACATCTGGAACACTTCACTGTTGTGTTGTTTTGTTGTTTTAGACATCTGGAACACTTCACTGTTTTGTTGTTTTAGACATCTGGAACACATCACTGTTTTGTTGTTTTAGACATCTGGAACACTTCACTGTTGTGTTGTTTTAGACATCTCGAACACTTCACTGTTTTGTTGTTTTAGACATCTGGAACACTTCACTATTGTGTTGTTTTAGACATCTGGAACACTTCATTGTTGTGTTGTTTTGTTGTTTTAGACATCTGGAACACTTCACTGTTTTGTTGTTTTAGACATCTGGAACACATCACTGTTTTGTTGTTTTAGACATCTGGAACACTTCACTGTTGTGTTGTTTTGTTGTTTTAGACATCTGGAACACTTCACTGTTTTGTTGTTTTAGACATCTGGAACACATCACTGTTTTGTTGTTTTAGACATCTGGAACACTTCACTGTTGTGTTGTTTTAGACATCTGGAACACTTCACTGTTTTGTTGTTTTAGACATCTGGAACACATCACTGTTTTGTTGTTTTAGACATCTGGAACACTTCACTGTTGTGTTGTTTTAGACATCTGGAACACTTCACTGTTTTGTTGTTTTAGACATCTGGAACACTTCACTGTTTTGTTGTTTTAGACATCTGGAACACTTCACTGTTTTGTTGTTTTAGACATCTGGAACACATCACTGTTTTGTTGTTTTAGACGTTTTAGACATCTGGAACACATCACTGTTTTGTTGTTTTAGACATCTGGAACACTTCACTGTTTTGTTGTTTTAGACATCTGGAACACTTCACTGTTTTGTTGTTTTAGACATCTGGAACACTTCACTGTTTTGTTGTTTTAGACGTTTTAGACATCTGGAACACTTCACTGTTTTGTTGTTTTAGACGTTTTAGACATCTGGAACACTTCACTGTTTTGTTGTTTTAGACGTTTTAGACATCTGGAACACATCACTGTTTTGTTGTTTTAGACATCTGGAACACTTCACTGTTTTGTTGTTTTAGACATCTGGAACACTTCACTGTTTTGTTGTTTTAGACATCTGGAACACTTCACTGTTTTGTTGTTTTAGACATCTGGAACACTTCACTGTTTTGTTGTTTTAGACGTTTTAGACATCTGGAACACTTCACTGTTTTGTTGTTTTAGACGTTTTAGACATCTGGAACACATCACTGTTTTGTTGTTTTAGACATCTGGAACACTTCACTGTTTTGTTGTTTTAGACATCTGGAACACTTCACTGTTTTGTTGTTTTAGACGTTTTAGACATCTGGAACACTTCACTGTTTTGTTGTTTTAGACGTTTTAGACATCTGGAACACTTCACTGTTTTGTTGTTTTAGACTTCTGGAACACTTCACTGTTTTGTTGTTTTAGACGTTTTAGACATCTGGAACACTTCACTGTTTTGTTGTTTTAGACTTCTGGAACACTTCACTGTTTTGTTGTTTTAGACATCTGGAACACTTCACTGTTGTGTTGTTTTAGACATCTGGAACACTTCACTGTTTTGTTGTTTTAGACATCTGGAACACTTCACTGTTTTGTTGTTTTAGACATCTGGAACACTTCACTGTTTTGTTGTTTTAGACATCTGGAACACTTCACTGTTGTGTTGTTTTGTTGTTTTAGACATCTGGAACACTTCACTGTTTTGTTGTTTTAGACATCTGGAACACTTCACTGTTTTGTTGTTTTAGACATCTGGAACACTTCACTGTTTTGTTGTTTTAGACATCTGGAACACTTCACTGTTGTGTTGTTTTAGACATCTGGAACACTTCACTGTTTTGTTGTTTTAGACGTTTTAGACATCTGGAACACTTCACTGTTTTGTTGTTTTAGACATCTGGAACACTTCACTGTTTTGTTGTTTCAGACATCTGGAACACATCACTGTTTTGTTGTTTTAGACATCTGGAACACATCACTGTTTGTTGTTTTAGACATCTGGAACACTTCACTGTTGTGTTGTTTTAGACATCTGGAACACTTCACTGTTTTGTTGTTTTAGACATCTGGAACACTTCACTGTTTTGTTGTTTTAGACATCTGGAACACTTCACTGTTTTGTTGTTTTAGACATCTGGAACACTTCACTGTTGTGTTGTTTTAGACATCTGGAACACTTCACTGTTTTGTTGTTTTAGACGTTTTAGACATCTGGAACACTTCACTGTTTTGTTGTTTTAGACATCTGGAACACTTCACTGTTTTGTTGTTTTAGACATCTGGAACACATCACTGTTTGTTGTTTTAGACATCTGGAACACTTCACTGTTTTGTTGTTTTAGACATCTGGAACACATCACTGTTTTGTTGTTTTAGACATCTGGAACACTTCACTGTTTTGTTGTTTTAGACATCTGGAACACTTCACTGTTTTGTTGTTTTAGACATCTGGAACACTTTACTGTTTTGTTGTTTTAGACATCTGGAACACACTTCACTGTTGTGTTGTTTTAGACATCTGGAACACTTCACTATTGTGTTGTTTTAGACATCTGGAACACTTCACTGTTGTGTTGTTTTGTTGTTTTAGACTTCTGGAACACATCACTGTTTTGTTGTTTTAGACATCTGGAACACTTCACTGTTTTGTTGTTTTAGACATCTGGAACACTTCACTGTTTTGTTGTTTTAGACATCTGGAACACTTCACTGTTGTGTTGTTTTGTTGTTTTAGACATCTGGAACACTTCACTGTTTTGTTGTTTTAGACATCTGGAACACATCACTGTTTTGTTGTTTTAGACGTTTTAGACATCTGGAACACTTCACTGTTTTGTTGTTTTAGACATCTGGAACACTTCACTGTTTTGTTGTTTTAGACATCTGGAACACATCACTGTTTTGTTGTTTTAGACATCTGGAACACTTCACTGTTTGTGTTTTTGTTGTTTTAGACATCTGGAACACTTCACTGTTTTGTTGTTTTAGACATCTGGAACACTTCACTGTTTTGTTGTTTTAGACTGGAACACATCACTGTTTTGTTGTTTTAGACATCTGGAACACATCACTGTTTTGTTGTTTTAGACATCTGGAACACTTCACTGTTTTGTTGTTTTAGACATCTGGAACACTTCACTGTTTTGTTGTTTTAGACATCTGGAACACTTCACTGTTTTGTTGTTTTAGACATCTGGAACACATCACTGTTTTGTTGTTTTAGACATCTGGAACACATCACTGTTTTGTTGTTTTAGACATCTGGAACACATCACTGTTGTGTTGTTTTAGACGTTTTAGACATCTGGAACACATCACTGTTTTGTTGTTTTAGACATCTGGAACACATCACTGTTTTGTTGTTTTAGACATCTGGAACACTTCACTGTTGTGTTGTTTTGTTGTTTTAGACATCTGGAACACTTCACTGTTTTGTTGTTTTAGACATCTGGAACACATCACTGTTTTGTTGTTTTAGACATCTGGAACACATCACTGTTGTGTTGTTTTAGACATCTGGAACACATCACTGTTTTGTTGTTTTAGACATCTGGAACACTTCACTGTTTTGTTGTTTCAGACATCTGGAACACATCACTGTTTTGTTGTTTTAGACATCTGGAACACATCACTGTTTTGTTGTTTTAGACATCTGGAACACTTCACTGTTTTGTTGTTTTAGACATCTGGAACACATCACTGTTTTGTTGTTTTAGACATCTGGAACACTTCACTGTTTTGTTGTTTTAGACATCTGGAACACTTTACTGTTTTGTTGTTTTAGACATCTGGAACACACTTCACTGTTGTGTTGTTTTAGACATCTGGAACACTTCACTATTGTGTTGTTTTAGACATCTGGAACACTTCACTGTTTTGTTGTTTTAGACATCTGGAACAAATCACTGTTTTGTTCTTTTAGACATCTGGAACACTTCACTGTTTTGTTGTTTTAGACATCTGGAACACTTCACTGTTTTGTTGTTTTAGACATCTGGAACACTTCACTGTTGTGTTGTTTTGTTGTTTTAGACTTCTGGAACACATCACTGTTTTGTTGTTTTAGACATCTGGAACAGTTCACTGTTTTGTTGTTTTGGACATCTGGAACACTTCACTGTTGTGTTGTTTTGTTGTTTTAGACATCTGGAACACTTCACTGTTTTGTTGTTTTAGACATCTGGAACACTTCACTGTTTTGTTGTTTTAGACATCTGGAACACTTCACTGTTGTGTTGTTTTGTTGTTTTAGACATCTGGAACACTTCACTGTTTTGTTGTTTTAGACATCTGGAACACATCACTGTTTTGTTGTTTTAGACATCTGGAACACTTCACTGTTGTGTTGTTTTAGACATCTGGAACACTTCACTGTTTTGTTGTTTTAGACATCTGGAACACTTCACTGTTTTGTTGTTTGAGACATCTGGAACACATAACTGTTTTGTTGTTTTAGACATCTGGAACACTTCACTGTTTTGTTGTTTTAGACATCTGGAACACATCACTGTTTTGTTGTTTTAGACATCTGGAACACTTCACTGTTTTGTTGTTTTAGATATCTGGAACACTTGACTGTTTTGTTCTTCATGACAAAACTAGCAATAAAGTATATATGAATGAAGTTATGAGGTTTTGTGTAAACGAGACACACGTATGAAAACACTTGCACCAACTCAAGATGCTGTGTCCCGTCCAGGACAGCGTGCTTGAACCTTAATTGGATATAAGCACGGGAATAAGTTGAAATGAAATGAAAGAATGTCTTTTTCTCTTTTTAGGAAGTACTCTGGAGTACATCAACTTCTCTGACAAACAGTCGTGGAACACGGCATCTCACGTGTGTCGGAGTATCGGCGCTCGTCTGGTAACCGTAAACAGCCAAAGTACTCTGGATGTACTGGCAAACATTATCAGTGTCGAATGGAACATGTAAGTGCTGCCTTGCTAAAATCTTGAGGCGGGATTGAGCTCAGTCGGTTGAGCGCTCGCCTGAGGTGCTTGCGTCGCAAGATCGAATCACCTCAGTGGATCCATTCAACTGATTGGGTTTTTCTCGTTCCAATGAGTGCACCATTACTGGTCAAAAGCCGTGGTATGAACTTTCCTGTCTGTTGGAAAGTGTGTATAAAAGATCCCTTGCTGCATTAGGGAAAATGTAGCGGGTTTCTTCTGATGTCAGAATTGCCATATGTTTGACATCCAATAGCCGGTGATTAATGTGTTCCAGTGGTGTCGTTAAACAAAACAAACTTCCTTTCTTGCTAAGATCTTGTTTCTCGTCCGTGTTTGAAATAATAAAGAACCTTTAAACGCGCAGTATCACAGATATATTTCGTCTTTTTAAGTTTATTTCATTTTTTTTATTTTTTACATAACATAACATACATGTAACATAACATAATACAACATACATGTAACATAACATAGCATAACATAACATAATACAACATAAAATAAAGAAAGTTTGTTTTGTTTAACGACACAACTAGAACACATTAATTTATTAATCATCGGGTATTGGATTTCAAACATTTTGTAATTTTGACAGTCTTAGAGAGGAAACCCGCCACATTTCTCAATTAGTATCAAGGGATCTTTTATATGCACTATCCCATAGACAGACTAGCGCATACCATGGCCTTTGATATACCAGGCGTGGTGCACTGGCTGGAACGAGATATAGTGCAGTGTAACACAACACAACACAACATAACACAACATAACATAACATATCACACCATATCATATATCATATACTATATCATATCATAATATATCATATCATATCATATCGTATCGTATCGTATCGTACCATATCATATATCATATCATATCATATCATATCATATCATCATATAATATATCATATCATATCATAATATATCATATTATAACATAACATAACATAACATGACATAACATAAATTATATTGCCAAAGAGACGGTATATATATAAGGTTTTAAAAACTGTAAAACTGTATTTGAGATAAATATCTACAAACTGATCGATCCCGTTCATAAACATTATTTCTTCCAACGGCCAAACAAAATTTAAAATAATTCAGCAAAACGTAAATCTAAATGAATTTATCCGTATTATGCTTTATGTTTCAAACATGTTAAGGTAAGAACAGAAAATTTATAAATTCATTTATATTTATTTTAGTGCTTATATTTCAATTAAGGTTCAAGCACGCTGTCCTGGGCAAACACTTCAGCTATCTGCGCTTTCTGTCCAGTGCAGTGGGTTAGTAGCTAGTTGTTTAGTGGTTAGTGAGAGAGAAGAAGGTGTAGTGGCCTTACACCTACCCACAGAGTCGTTAAAACTCGCGGAATGCAAGTCCGTAGGAACAGTTGTCTGCCCGGACTTAATCTCCTAGGAATGCATGCCCTAGGACTAATATACCTAGGAATGCAAGTCCGTGGACTAATATACCTAGGAATGCAAGTCCGTGGACTAATATACCTAGGAATGCAAGTCCGTGGACTAATATACCTAGGAATGCGAGTCCGTGGACTAATATACCTAGGAATGCAAGTCCGTGGACTAATATACCTAGGAATGCATGCCCTAGGTCTAATATACCTAGGAATGCAAGTCCGTGGACTAATATACCTAGGAATGCGAGTCCGTGGTCTAATATACCTAGGAATGCAAGTCCGTGGTCTAATATACCTAGGAATGCAAGTCCGTGGACTAATATACCTAGGAATGCGAGTCCGTGGTCTAATATACCTAGGAATGCAAGTCCGTGGTCTAATATACCTAGGAATGCGAGTCCGTGGACTAATATACCTAGGAATGCAAGTCCGTGGACTAATATACCTAGGAATGCATGCCCTAGGTCTAATATACCTAGGAATGCAAGTCCGTGGACTAATATACCTAGGAATGCGAGTCCGTGGACTAATATACTAATATACCCTAGGAATGCAAGTCCGTGGACTAATATACCTAGGAATGCGAGTCCGTGGACTAATATACCTAGGAATGCAAGTCCGTGGACTAATATACCTAGGAATGCGAGTCCGTGGACTAATATACCTAGGAATGCAAGTCCGTGGACTAATATACCTAGGAATAATATACCTAGGAATGCAAGTCCGTGGACTAATATACCTAGGAATGCAAGTCCGTGGACTAATATACCTAGGAATGCAAGTCCGTGGACTAATATACCTAGGAATGCAAGTCCGTGGACTAATATACCTAGGAATGCAAGTCCGTGGACTAATATACCTAGGAATGCAAGTCCGTGGACTAATATACCTAGGAATGCAAGTCCGTGGACTAATATACCTAGGAATGCAAGTCCGTGGACTAATATACCTAGGAATGCAAGTCCGTGGACTAATATACCTAGGAATGCAAGTCCGTGGACTAATATACCTAGGAATGCAAGTCCGTGGACTAATATACCTAGGAATGCAAGTCCGTGGACTAATATACCTAGGAATGCAAGTCCGTGGACTAATATACCTAGGAATGCAGTCCGTGGACTAATATACCTAGGAATGCCCGTGGACTAATATACCTAGGAATGCAAGTCCGTGGACTAATATACCTAGGAATGCAAGTCCGTGGACTAATATACCTAGGAATGCGAGTCCGTGGACTAATATACCTAGGAATGCAAGTCCGTGGACTAATATACCTAGGAATGCGAGTCCGTGGACTAATATACCTAGGAATGCAAGTCCGTGGACTAATATACCTAGGAATGCAAGTCCGTGGACTAATATACCTAGGAATGCAAGTCCGTGGACTAATATACCTAGGAATGCAAGTCCGTGGACTAATATACCTAGGAATGCAAGTCCGTGGACTAATATACCTAGGAATGCAAGTCCGTGGACTAATATACCTAGGAATGCAAGTCCGTGGACTAATATACCTAGGAATGCAAGTCCGTAGGAACAGTTGTCCGTCCGGACTTAATCTCCTAGGAATGCAAGTCCGTGGACTAATATACCTAGGAATGCAAGTCCGTGGACTAATATACCTAGGAATGCGAGTCCGTGGACTAATATACCTAGGAATGCAAGTCCGTGGACTAATATACCTAGGAATGCTGGAGGAATGCAAGTCCGGACTTGCGAGTCCGTGGACTAATATACCTAGGACTAATATGCAAGTACTCCTAGGAATGCAAGTCCTAGGACTAATATACCTAGGAATGCAAGTCCGTAGGAACAGTTGTCTGCCCGGACTTAATCTCCTAGGAATGCATGCCCTAGGTCTAATATTCCTAGGAATGCGAGTCCGTGGACTTACATTCCTTAGGAATACTGGTCTCACTGCCAGGATATCAAGTCCGGGCCGGACTTGCATTCCTGGACAATCAAAATTTAAGTCCGGTGGTATACGTAAAAATTAAATTATAAATGTAAACAAAACGAAAAGCAGTTTCCTTTCTGGTTTATTTAATTAACTTAGGATACTGCCGCCTCTCTTTATTTAAATATTTTCTATTTATTCCAAAATTTATATCATTTACAAGAGTTTGTACACATTGTGTTGACATTATTAAATGAGCAGAACCAAGGTCTTTATTCATTGCGTATTGTTAGACATTATGTACTGGTATTTGATATTAATAATGTTAATAATAATAATAATAATTCAACTATAATTTATATCATTTACAAGAGTTTGTACACATTGTGTTGACATTATTAAATGAGCAGAACCAAGGTCTTTATTCATTGCGTATTGTTAGACATTATGTACTGGTATTTGATATTAATAATGTTAATAATAATAATAATAATAATTCAACTATAATTTATATCATTTACAAGAGTTTGTACACATTGTGTTGACATTATTAAATGAGCAGAACCAAGGTCTTTATTCATTGCGTATTGTTAGACATTATGTACTGGTATTTGATATTAATAATGTTAATAATAATAATAATAATTCAACTATAATTTATATCATTTGCAAGAGTTTGTACACATTGTGTTGACATTATTAAATGAGCAGAACCAAGGTCTTTATTCATTGCGTATTGTTAGACATTATGTACTGGTATTTGATATTAATAATGTTAATAATAATAATAATAATAATTCAACTATAATTTATATCATTTGCAAGAGTTTGTACACATTGTGTTGACATTATTAAATGAGCAGAACCAAGGTCTTTATTCATTGCGTATTGTTAGACATTATGTACTGGTATTTGATATTAATAATATTAATAATAATAATAATAATTCAACTATAAACATGTGATATTTGCGTTATATAAATTATCTTATTATATAATTTTTAAGTTTGTGCCTTTTTGTCAATAATGTTGCAGGCGCGGGTACATAGGGTGTGGGGTGGGATGGCGTGATCTAAACACCCCTCTTCAAAACAAATTTCTACCTGCCACAGTCTAGACCTCTCCCTGCTTTGTCAATTTTGCTCATTTTCAAAAATTATTTTGGTCTAACATATGGCATATCAGACTCTGGGCTCTATGATATCTTAGTCCCAACCAACAATACCATCGATAACAAATTATGTTAAATGGTTATCATTAAGGTTTATCAATTAATAGAAATAGTGTGTTTTAGCAGCTCAATGGGCCACTACACCGACTAAGACAAAACAGTAACCCCTGAACAATTATTATACTCTCAATAATATGCACACACAATTTACAGAGATACTTTTAAAGAGACTAACTACTCACGACACTTTTACACCTGACAGTTTTGGTCACAATAGGCATTCAGACTCCCTTTTTGGGAATAGGGGTGGGGTGGGGGCAGGCTGATTTTTATTGCCCGAATGAAACGAAAATGTCCCAATCTGGAACACAACGTGTATTTATATTCACATTACTACCAAGACGCTATATAGGATTCCAAATAAATCAGTCTGCATGTGTACATGGATTACAACTAATATTGTGAGTAGAATGATGGAAATACATGGTGAAGATTTCAGGCCAGCTCATTTTGTCCGAAAGTGTCCATTGCCCCTCCAGCACGGAGGGGCGGGGGGGGGGGGGGGAGAGTGACCGCCTCCTCCACCGACCCCACTTTCACCCAGTTCCTAACGGCCAGGTATAACAATACAGAGACCCTTTCCCCAACTCGTCTCTTATGCTTATGATGGTCAAAACTGCCATAAGACAGTCAGTGATAATTAATTTGAAGTGTTCTGATGCTATTTTTAATTGTTCATCAATAAAAGGCAATTTTTCATGCTTATTATTCCTGTTATTTTTATATTGTAGTAACTGGTCATTATAGTACTAGTTATTAGTACTAACTACTAGAACTAAGTACAGTTTTCAAAGTTTTATTTCAGGGATTTCCAGGAATCATATATATGTAATAAGCAAAATATCGGAAATAAATTCCAGAGGACTAGGAATACTAGGATTGAAAGTCCTGTGGACTAGGAGTACCAGGAATAAAAGTCCCACGGACTTACATTCCTCGGAATGCACGTCCCACAGACTTAAATTCCTAGGAATACAAGTCCCACAGACTAGGATTCCGAGGAATGGAAGTCCGATCGGACAAAGATTAAGAAAATCACAAATAATCAGATTGTGACTTACCGTCAAAATATAAACCTATAAAACATATTATTAAAAAATTTACTTTTGTTGTTCGCCAAATGTTAAGTTTTTTTGGAGTTACCAATTTTCATATATATATTTTTAAAACAATTTTGGGCTACATATGTTTTTATATATATATTTTGTTGAACACATGAACACATAACCTACTTTATATCTGTAGTTGCATTATATACTTTTGAAAAAAGCAAGATATTCGTCCTACTTCAATATGCTGACAAAAATGTAAGACGATTACAAAAATTCACTCACGTATCTGATCCACAAGTCTATGACGTAAACAAATAATTAAGTTGATACTGAAACTTAAAAATAATATTTTGACATAGAAATTTGAACCCACAATAATCTTAAAGCCGCACACCCTAGTTCCATCCAGCGAAAATAAATTATAATTTGGTTAATCTACAAACCTGTAACACACTTAGATCACGTTTTTATCAAATGGAGTGAACAAGCAGGTTTTATATCGATAAATACCATGGGAATCCCCATGTCCCAATTGCTTGAAATAATTTTGAAAGTTTGTATTCTGATGTCACCGGTAGATGTCGCTCGAAGCACAACAATGCCTACGTCACGACAAATTTCACAGATTGGGGTACGTTCTTTTCACCTCTCCTGGACATGTTCCAACTGTTCTGTCCTGGTTGTATCCCCTCTCCAGATATCGTAGGACTTAGCAAAATTATTGGTTTTAAGGGTTTGTAACGTTTTGTATTGAGATACTTACTTGTCTGAACTTTATTGTTACTGAAAATGTTCACGAACTGTGAAGAAAAATCTCACAAATGAACAACAACAAATCGGATGTTAATTGCGCGAACCGTGCACGAGAAAACAAACCGAACCAAAATGATAACGGTCACGTGGTATACCAACGTCTGTGACATTGAAATGGAAATATCCCGTCTAAAAATAGATTAGACCTTGTCTGCTCAACGGTTTTTTCTCAAACGTGCGTCCGTTTTTCAGAAATACGAAAAATGCATTTTGTGGTATTACAAACACCAGGATTACCAGGATTACCCAAAAACACTTCAGGTGAATGGAAATGTATATTCTAAATAATAAACGGTAAGTAAAGTGCAATTTTATTTGTGAAAAAATGGGTTTAATAGCGAAAAACAACGCCGTAATGGTTAACAACTAGCCGTAACTAGGGTGTGTCCCTTTAAGAGACTCGTACACTTATCCATCACACTACGAGGAAAGTCTGCCAAAACCCCACTTTTTTTCTCGTGTCTTTCTGGCAGCTCGTGCAAATTGCAGAGTATAACAAACGGACATCTAATTTGCCGGACTAGTATTTCTGTCACTGCTGTAGAAGGAATTTCAGTCCGATAGGAATACAAGTCCTAGGATAAAAACAACTTAAAAATAAACCAGGTATGAAAGTCCGGGTAGGACTATGGTTCCTAAGCCATGGAGGTCCGATAGGACTATTGTTCCTTGTTCCTACGGACCTGCGTTCCTTTTACACCGGTACCGGACAGCGAACCCAATGCCTACGAACCCTATATCCGATGGTTTAACCACGACACCACCGAGGCCGGTTGAGCAATCTATTAAAATTATCTCCACTGGTTAATTACTATTACCTGTGAATCTAACAGCACCCCGTTGGAGCTCATGTCCAGTTGACCTTTCATTCGACCAATCAAAACTTTAAATCATACCAGTGATTTGAAAAGAATTTGAAAACATTCGGGATTATGCCGAGGGTATACGAAATGATTCGGGTGAATTACGCAGTATGCCGGAAACTAATTTCAATATAACATTTTATATAAAATTCGTTTCAAGACGAAAAAAAACCCCGTGATGGCATAGCCATAAAATTTGTTTATACTAGTATACAATCCAGAGTTTATTACTGCACTTTTCCCCCTGTTTTTTAATGTTGAAATAGATAAACAAGTTCGCCTATTGCATAAATAGTCTCGCCCGATATTTTTAGAATTTGTATGCTCCCGAATAACGCTATAAAAGGCTAAGTGTAACTGATCGATATTTAAATTGTTATCTATAGATGAAATGTCACCTGGACATGGGAGTTCACGCAATTCCTGTTAAATCTACTGGTAGACCAGTAGAGCTAATTTTAATCAGATTGCCGGTTGAGAACAGGAAAAGCAGGATGTGGATTTACTATGTTGTGGTGAGGTGGGGGTGGATGTTGGGGTGGGGTGGTGGGCAAACTGAAGTCTTGCTAAAGCTGAGAATTTAGAATTTAATGTCTTTAATGTGACATGTGTTTTTATTACAGTAAAAAGACTGCCTTTTGGACAGGGCTGCACAGAGCCCCCGACAGTGCGTTCACGTGGTCGGACCCCCAGTGTACCACCCTGGACACCAGCGTGTGGGAGAACTTCGCCTCTGCAAAGGATCAGCAGTACTCGGCGAAGGACCAGTGTTTCATACAGGAGAACGACGATCTGGAGTGGAAGAGGAGGGACTGCGCAGACCGGAAACGGTTCATCTGTGAGAGGCCAGGATCGTCCAGTACGTCATCTATCATTACAGGGGCGGGACGTAGCTCAGTGGTACAGCGCTCCTTGCTGCGCGGTCGGTCTGGGATCGATCCCCGTTGGTGGGCCCATTGGCGAAAGTAAGTAGACATTAGAGGGAGGGGGGTGGGTGGGTGGGGGGGGGAGGAGAGGGCTGATTGAGATCGAGGAAGCAAAGCAAAGTTTCTACTGGGGTTCGGGAGTATGCTCCCCGAATTTTTTTTAAAAACTAGATGTCCTGAAATGCAATTTCCTGCATTCTACAAGTAAATTCATCTCCGCCCACAGACAGGATAGCACATACCAAAGCCTTTGATATACCAGTCTTTGTGCACTGACTGGAACGAGAAATAGTCCAATGAGCCCACCGACGGGGATCGATCCCAAACCGACAGTACATCAAGCGAGAGCTTTACCACTGGGCTACATCCGGCCTCCTAACGTTTGATTAATAATACCGTAACACATTTTAAACTAAGGCTATTTCGTAACTAACATATATGGCTTTGTCGAGAGAAAGAGAGGAAACTCGCACAGGCCATTCCTACCGATAAATCACCAAAATATATGTTTGTTTCATTAAACAGGACATTACATACCCCGACCGTTCGGTGTAGCAGTCGTGGAGCATCTGTTGATATTGTATCTTTTACCTATTACAAATATGATCCACCACGATGACCATTCGTCTCAACGGTTGTAAATGATGACGTAATAGTTACGCGAATGATGATGCCATGGTTACGCAAATGATGATGCCATGGTTACGCAAATCATGGTTACGCAAATGATGATGCCATGGTTACGCGAATGATGACGCCATGGTTTCGCGAATGATAATGCCTTGGTTACTCGAATGATGATGCCATGGTTACGCGAATGTTGATGCCATGGTTACGCGAATGATAACGCAATGGTTACGCGAATGTTAATGCCATGGTTACGCGAATTATAACGCAATGGTTATGCGAATGTTGATGCCATGGTTACGCGAATGATAACGCAATGGTTACGCGAATGTTGATGCCATGGTTACGCGAATGATAACGCAATGGTTATGCGTATGACGACTATATGCTTGCATCAGTGATGGCTATTTAAGGTAGCACTATACCAATTAACATCCTGCTGGGTCAAAGTTCGAAGTGACCAGAATATGTAATAGAGCAGTGATAAACGCGAGACTGTTTCTCGTCTATGACAGGCGCGGCGGAAGCAAGTCGACATTGGGGCTGATTGAGATCAAGGGCGCAAACCCAAGTTTCTAGGGGCTTCGGGGATATGTTGCCCCTAAAAGTTTGAAAACTAGATGTCCTGAAATGCAATTTGCTACATTCTACAAGTAAAATTCATCACTGCCTTAAGATTTACTGCCAATGGTATTTTGATTCAGAATTATGGGGTGGGGGTTTCCCCCTTCCCCAGCCCCCCCCCCCCCCTCTTCTCCGCCGTGCCTGTGTGAGATTTTATTTGGTATAGCACAACCTTATTAGACCATGTCTGGTGTTACCCAGCTGTTTTGCTTCTTTACCAGGTTCAACGAACACGACAAAGACCGATTCTTATCGAATTTTTGACGACAAGAACGAGAGCCCGACATCTTGTCAACTGTGGAATGTCACGTGTAGCCAAGGTATCACATGTCAATAGAACATTTATATTGTCAACATTGGAATGTCACGTGTAGCCAAGGTATCACATGTCAATATAACATTTATATTGTCAACATTGGAATGTCACGTGTAGCCAAGGTATCACATGTCAATATAACATTTATATTGTCAACCGTGGAATGTCACGTGTAGCCAAGGTGTCACATGTCAATATAACATTTATATGTAGGCGTGCATTCAGGGCAGGCGCCAAGAGGCGTCAACAATTTGTTTTGACGACGTCAATAGAAAAAAGAAAAAAAAAGAAATAAAAAGAAAAAAGAAAGAAAAGTAGAATAAAAGCCTGTTCGAACACTTCTTACCATGTCCGGAGTCCCCCCCCCCCCCCATCCCTTTCACACACACCGCCCATAAATCAATGTGTGTGTGTGTGTGTGTGTGTGTGTGTGTGTGTGTGTGTGTGTTTATGCATGTATTTATGTATGTATTTAAGAATGAATGAACGCACTGGTTCAGGAATTTTTAAAAAAAATTAAAAATTATTATGTTCTAATTTTGCCCCAGGGATTCGAAATTGATTTTAAATTGACCGTTGTGACATACAAAATAGAACTGTCTTTTGGTCAGTCTTGTTTTAAAATGTATTTGGCTAGTAGCAGGGGCGGATTATACTTTAGGTAAGGGGGTTTTCCGAAACAATATGTAAATGTTTATAATTTGAAATTATAAATTTTACGTGGATATCAATTTAGATCTACGTGGTGGGGTTGGGGTTTTTTTAACCCGGGGGGGGGGGGGATGGGGGGGCTTCCGTGCAACTGGGAAAACCTCCATAATCCGCCCCTGAATACTATGTTTTGTTTATCAGCCGAATACGATGTATTCGTTTTTTTAGAAGATTGTTAGGAGAAGGGATAACAAACAAACCAACCGCTGAAAAATGGACTGGTTTAGAGGCTTAGACGCAGGCTTAGGCGGCGGGTAGTCGTGTGGAGACTGAAACATCTTTGAGAATTCGAGTTTTTTCTGTCTGCAATAACCGGACGTGCTGTAATAGGGTTTTTCATAACAGTTTGCAGATTTAAAAACCCCTCCTTCATAAGTTTACTAATAGCAACGCTGCGTCGACTGTTCAAATTATTGGACAAATTATTTTATCTCCTTCTACAGCCTTTACCAGATTCAACATAAATTCCAAATGGCTGTTTTGTCTTTAATGTACGAATCCAGAAGGCCTCTCGTTCAAGTCTCAAGAGGTCTGTTTCGTCTTTTGAACCAAGTATCAAGGGTTGTTCAATTGGGATTATTTCAAAATTTTCATCTAGCGAATGGTCAGGTAGATTACAATGATTGGCGACAGGGATGTCAACTTCATGCCGAATATCATACTTGTGACAAACTGCTCTATTTCTCAGTTAGTTCTGCGTTTGTCCTACGTACTTTTTTTTTTTTTTTTACATAAATTACAGGTGATTAGCTATACTACATTTTTCGAATCACAGTTCATGTCTGTCCGAATTTGATATTCAATTTTGGTTTGTTGACTTTTGAAAGTCGACTGCGTTTTAAATAAGTTGTGAAGTCTACACCTGGTTTTGTCACACGTAGCAGAGGAGCCAGTGCTTATTTGAGGTGATTGGTTATGTTGAAGTTTGTATGGTTTATAGCCTTCAGTTGCCCTAAGGGGATTTTCTAATTCTCGAACAGTTTCAGATTTAATTTTTCTTAAAAACCGTTTTGAATATCCCCTAGGTTTTAAAGCACTAAATAAAAGCGAACAAGCCTCATTGTCATTCTGTTTGTTACTCGATTTTCTGTTAAATCTAATAATCTGAGATTTAACAATGCCTTTAAAGGTGTGGCGTGGGTAAAAAGACTTGCAGTGGAGAAGTTGATGTGTGTCTGTGGGTTTGAAAAACACTTTGTAGTCTAGGTAACCTGATGTTTAGAACTGTGTACCTTTATAAATTGTTACATCCAAAAAGTCAACTGATTTATCTGATATTGTGGCCTTAAGTTTGATATTGTCATCCTGTTGATTTAATAGCTAAACAAAAGTTCCAAAATTCTTGTTTGGAATGTTGTAAAATGATAAGTATATCGTCGAGATATCTGAGGTAAAAAAGAGGTGTTTTACTCGATTTCTTTAAAGCAACCTCTTCCCATTCGGCGACATAGATGCAAAATGTGGACAAAAACGTTTGCCCATAGCACAACCACACACCTGCTTGTACATTTTTCCATCAAACACAAAATCATTCCGTTTTAGGCTTAATTCTAACAGCTCAATAATGTTCGTATCTGGTCTGTTTGGATCTGGGTACTTATCAAATGCTCTCTTAACTGAAACAATGCCCGCATCAATACCTATGTTGGTGTACATGGAGTCAATATCAAGGTAACCAAGAATGAATCTTTTGGGATTTTGGTTTTTGATAATTTTGATAGAAGATCTTCAGTGTTTTTCACAAAACTTTCATGTCTATTTGCAATTGGTTTTAAGTGAAAGTCTATGTATTCTGAAATATTGTACGATTCTGATCCACAGTCTGAAATGATTGGACGACCGGGTGGTGTGTTAATATCGGTCCATGTATCGACTGGCTTGTGGATTTTTGGAAGCAGATAAAATGTCCGGGTTTGTGAT